>NW_027633560.1:0-38026 GCF_053919585.1 Euprymna scolopes | reverse complement strand
CAGATGACAGACTTGATTCTCACCGCGTTGGACGCTACTCTCTTTTAAAAACCAAAACATCTTTGTTTATATTGATATCGGTCACGTTTCTCTAGCCCAGCTGCGAATGTCATCTGCATTCCGATCTGGTCATAAAATATTTGTTGATGTTATTATTTTCGATTGTAGGCCAATTTCCTTTTGTTTGTTTGGCCTTGAAACATCACCGCGTTCCAAATGTGTGTCACTAGCTCAGGTGACGCTTGTGCAACATTCCATGTTGTCATGCGTGAAACGTGACCCTTATATCACGTTCTTGGCTTGCCTCTTCGATTTCTTCACAGCCTGTCCCCTTATTATACAACATTAATACATATCTGTAACTTTACATTTTTTTTTGATTACCAGTGATAAGGCACCACGCGTGGTGTTGGCTCGTTCACTGGTTCAATTACCTTTTTGACCAGTCTTTCTAATTCGGCTTTCACTTTTACCTTGATAGCCACTGGTATACTTCGAGCTGCTGCAATATGTGGTGTTACGTTGGAGTTCACCTCCAGATGAACTTTGCCAGATAACGTACCCAATTCTTCCTGGAATACATCCTGAAATTCGGATATGATGCTGTCCGGGTGCTGACTGCTGTCTTTTTGAGATGTTTGCAACCCTCTTAAATTTGTCATTGTTCACACTAATGAGTGCCATTTGCTGGATGGCATTCGCTCCAAGTAGTGGATGGAAGTCTTCCTTTACAATGACAAACTTCACTGCATACTTGAGTCCGGTTTTTGGGTTTATCCTTTTTATCCGACGTTCTCCTAACAGTTTCATTTGTGACCCGTTCCACATGACAAGGGTCTTATTGGACTGCTCAAGTGTTTTTCCCACCACATGTTTCACGTTCAGGATGTTCACTGAGGCTCCACTATCTAGCTGAAAAACAACCGGCTTTCCTTTGACCATCATTTCTGCCTTTATCACTTCAGGTTTGATGGAATTGATTCCTTCTTTTGTGATCACATTGTCCACGTGTCCATAGTCTGAACCATCACTACTGCTATCGCTATCATCTTGTTTTTACCAACAAACCGAATATTCTTTTTTCTTGATTTGCATCTTTTTGCAAAGTGGTGCTTTCCATTGCATTTGAAACACGTCTTCCCAAAAGCTGGACAAAACTCTTTTCTGGGTTCATGTTGTAATGCACACGCCCTACGCCCTCTGTTACTTTCTGTGGTTGCTGGTCTTCCCTTAGGTTTCAAGTCCACTCTGTTAACTGCCTCGGGTCTCAGAATTCTAGACTGTAGCGTTGCCTTTGCCGATAGTTTGCATATGTCTATGCATTTCCGTAAGTCCAACTGTCTCATTTTAAGCAATTCCGGTTGAGTGTGGGGGTTGTGTACTCCAAGAATTATCTGGTCTCGTAATATGGAAGAGACACAATTCTCACAGAAATTGCATGTCTTTATCAACGTATGGAGTGCCGTGATAAATGCTTCTACTGTTTCACCTTCTCCCTGTTTTCTTGTGTGGAAGATATATCGTTCGTATGTCTCATTAATTTCTCCAATGGAATACTTATTGAACGCTTGGAGAATTTCATTGGGTGTTCTCTCTTCTTCCGGAGTCAGAAATTGAAACCCATAATATACCTTTAATGCTTCGTCTCCAAGTGTATGCAGCAGCATCACCGTTTGGTATGGTACTGGCTGTCTCGCGAGATATGTGATGATAGCATAGTTATTCCATCTTAATTTAAACAGTTTCCAGTTCGCTGACAGATTATTTTCCATACACAGGGGTTGTGGGGGGTTGTATCCCCGCCACTGGTCTATTTATCTCTTCCATGTTAAGTTCGGACACTTTTTTTTTCTCAATACAATCTTGTGTTTTACGGCCGATTAAATTGGTTTAAACTTCTTTTTTCATATTATTTAAACGCAAATAGATTACAATAACCAGATAAAGCAAAACAAACACAATAAATTAAACATTACTGATCTTCATTTATTTTTCTTACAATACATTTTCCATTTTGTATTCTTCCTTGGAACTCTGTTCATCCAACCGCTGCCAACATGTTTTAATATCTTTGCATGCGGATTCCCATTAATGAAAACAACACAATGCATACACTTGGTTTACTGGCATCTTATTTTATTCTCACGCCATTATCTAAAATACAAGTCTGTCATCGCAAGGGACGTTACTCTAGCGGTGTAACCTGAGATTAGTTCCTCATGCAACAGGTAGCGCAACCTGTATCATCGTAGGCTTTCATGTGATTAACACAACCTGTCTTAGACAACAGAGCCTGATCACATATCTTACAGATCCAGAGATCTCCATGGTTGGGCAGCAAGGTTTGGCATTTCCTACATGCTCTCTTGATCTTCACTCGGTCTCTTTTGGATGCTTTAAAGTGTTCTGCGCCCCTGTATATCAGTGTCCTCCACTGCTTGCGATCATGCTGTAGGGACTCCCAACTATCAACAGGAATATGAAAGCTCACCAGACTCTCCTTGATGCTATCACGAAAACGTTTTTTGGGCTTGTGCTAGGGTCTTTTTCCAAGAAAGAGCTCACCATAGAACAACTGTTTTAGGAGTCGATAGTCTTCAAGCCAGATAAGATGACCCGCACAACGCATCTGGTTCTCAATAACAATGGTAGCAATACTGGTTGTTTTGGCCTTATTTAAGACATATGTATCAGGGACAAAGCTATATCACTTTAAACCAAGAATGTGTCTAAGGCAGTGCTGATGGAATCTCTCGAGTAATTTTATGTGACCGGTACAAGGTCCAAGTTTCAGATGTGTAGAGTAGAGATGTTACTACACATGCTTGATATACTGAAATTTTAGTTGTCAGAGATACAAGACCAGACTCTATCTTGTAACCTTCCAAAAGCATCTGATGCCTTGCTGAGTCTCTGTCTTATTTCCGCATCAAGAGTGCCATCATTTGATAAGGTACTTCCAAGGTAGACTCTATCTTGTAATCACTAGTTGCATATCACTGGGGAGTGTGTTACCAGGTCAGCATCATCAGCATACAACAGTTCCCTAACAAATCCATCACTAACAAGTGTTTTGGCTTGGAATCTTCTGAAGTTGAACACCTTTCCAGTCGTTCGGAATCTAATCTAAACACCCATATCGTAATCGTGGAAACCATACCAGAGCACAGCAGTCAGATAGAAAAAAAAACAATATTGGTGCAGCTATATCATCTGCTTTACAACATTATAAATGGGGAATTCTTCTGAAAGCCGGCCATTGTAGTTGTCGCGACCTTTCATACTATGATGAAATTGCTTGAACTTGTCTATAAAAGGAGGTGTACAGCCAAATTTTTCCAGCACTTTCCAGAGAGCCTCACGGTTGTCTGTGTCAAACCCCTTGGTTAAGTCCACAAACACCTGGCAAAGAGGCATACACTGCTCAATACATTTTTCCAAAAGCTGTCTAGCAGAAAACACCATATCCACAGTTCCTTGCCTACCTCTACAACCAGACTGAGATTCCGGAAGGATATCAGGACATACATACTTTTCAATCGGTTTAGCAAGAACTGTGCAAATACCTTTTCAACTGCACTCAGCAGCGAGATACCTCGATAATTTCCACAATCAGACCTTGTACCCTTTCCTTTATACAACATAACCAGGATGGCATCAACCCAATCTTGGGCAACCGTGTCCCCCCGTCCATACTGACAGTATCAATGAGTGGACCACACAATGTACATTGACACCACCATGTTTCAGCAGCTCAACAGGGATGCTTTCCAGCCCAGGAGCTTTGTTCGAGTTTATCTGTTTAATGCAGTCAACTGTTTCCACAAGAGTCGGTTCAACATAAAGTTCCGGACAAAAGGGACATTGAGGGATACTTTCTATTGCAGCAACATAAACATTGGATGGATTATGAAAAAGATCATGAAAGTGTTCATGCCATCGATACATAATTTCATTTGAAGTTTTCAGCAAGGTTTTCCCATCCTTCGCCAGAAGTGGTGTAATTGAAGAGGATTTCAGACCATAAGCCTGATGAAGCAAAATGTAGAATGTCTTGACATCTCTATGATCGTAGGCAGTCTGTATCTCCCTGGAGAGGTCAGACCACCATTTGTTTTTTATTTGGCGCACACAACACTGAACCTCACTCTGCACAGAAGAGAAGTGGGCAGCGACCGCTAGCTTGTTCAGAGGTGAAGAGTTGAGACGTTTCAAATAAGCTGTCCGCTTTCTATCAATTTGAGGCTTAATTTGATCGAAATTATCAGCAAACCAATCTCTATGTCTGGGAACCTTCAATCCAAGAGCTTCAACACCTTTTTGGTATATTGTATCTCTTACTGTCTCCCAATCACAATCTGAGAAATCCACCTGTTTGAAAGCAAATTTCAAGGAACTATGTACGACTGGATCCTTCAATTTTGGAAACATCAATACGTTTAGGCACTTTGACTCCATTAAAACGGCTTTTTGCGAACTGTAATTTTCAGTTTAGCTCTGACCATTAAATGATCAGTACCACAATCAGCACCACGCATTACTCTTACTTTGCAAAAAATTTCCAAGATCACCGTCTACACAGTATGTAATCAAGCAAATGGCCATGTTTAGATTGGGGATGGAATCAGGTCTCCTTGTTTATCTGGTGGGAAAAAGTGTCAGTGATAACAAGATTTAGTTCGCTGCAGAGATGGAGAAGCAGCATAATATTTGAATTGACTCTACCAATGCCATATGGACCCAACAGAGACCAAGTCTTATTGTCTGATCCAACCCGTGCATTGAAGTCACCAAGAGCCACCAAAGTCTCAGCACTTGGCAAACTGGTGATAACAGATCTAAGCATCAAACGAAGTAAGAGTCGGCGCATAGACAGAAAGAACATTCATGTAACGACCAGCAGCAAGGGGTATTCTCAATGTTATTGCATGGTCATTTATGCCTGCTGGCTGTTCAGTCTTGTTAATTAAGGAGTTCTTAACTGCAAAGCCAACATCAGCCTCACGCCTCTCCTTTTCAGCTCTACCAGACCAGAAGATTGTGTAGCCTAACTCATGCTCAACCAGTTGATCCTCACCTGCGAAACGTGTCTCAGAGAGTGCAGCAATATCTATATTGCATCTTTGCAATTCCTTAGTCAAAATTGCAGTCTTCCATTCTAGTCTTTTACCATTGTCAATAAGAGTTCTCACATTCCAGCAACAGAGCTAGAGTGGGTGTCGTTTAGCATATCTTCTGTTCCTGTTAATATAGACAACCATCGCCAATAGGACTTTTTTTTGACAAATGTCGGAGGGAGTATTTGTACAAAGATGTTATTACAGAGATTTAGCTTTGTACGGTAGCTAGTCTCTCTCTCGGTTCCAAATGTTGATATCCAGCAACAAGCAAGAGCAAGATAGCCAGCAACAAATCAAACTGCAGACCAACCTAATGCGGGTACTGGTCTTCCGCTTTATGGTTTTTTAAATCAGAGATTTGCTTCTGCTAGAAAGGTTGCCTTGGCCCTGGCTTTCTGAAGCCCTCTCCACCTCAAATAAAACAAATCCAACACATGCAACATGTAAAACAGTCATGAATCTCGGTGTTAATTTTTGAATTGAGAGAAGCGTTTAAAAAACGGTAGAGTTCCTCAATAGTCATGATGATACATACATACATACATACATACATACATACATACGGTCTAGCTTTGATATCTACGTACTCCGGGTATTTTTTTTTACTATTTTCCCATTCGTTTATTAATTATCAGCAAAAGTATTGATACAGTTCTAAAAATCTTTACATCGTCCATAATTCTATTTTAACATGGACTTTCTGACTTTTGTTTTTGCCTATATTCATTGCTTTATTCATTTACTAACACACATCCCTTTCATTCCATTAAAAAAATCTGTAAAACTCAGGAGCCTCGCAATTAGTAAAGTAACTTGTGCTTTCGCCTTCCTCTTCAATTACAGAGTCAGTGAGTCAAACACACATGTACAGTAGAAAGATTAGACACTGCTTATAATATGATGTTGCCTCTCCAAAAAAGTGTACTCTAATCCAGCTGTGAAAATGAATTTAGGTAATAATGGCACTGATAAAATGGCATTGATAAAATGGCACAAGTGACTAAATAAATATGCCACACCAGAAAATATAGATGAAAGTCTTACAATTACTTTACCAAAATCTTACAATTATTTTACCAAAATCTTACAATTACTTTACCAAAATCTTACAATTACTTTACCAAAATCTTACAATTACTTTACCAAAATCTTACAATTACTTTACCAAAATCTTACAATTACTTTACCAAAATCTTACAATTATTTTACCAAAATCTTACAATTACTTTACCAAAATCTTACAATTACTTTACCAAAATCTAGAATGGATAAAAGGGAACAATAAAATAAATTTAAAAGAAAATTATATCTGTATTAAAGGAAAAATTCTTAACCCTCACACGAATTTTAATTATTTATTTTTTAAATTATTTATTATTTTAAATTTTGTTTATTTGATCCCGTGTTTTTTAGTATGTTTGTCTTTTACTTATATCACCTAGTAATCTATAAGAAAAAATATGCCATTAAACCTAGTCTGCCATAATGATGTCATAAGATATTTCATTATGGTTGTTTGGTTAGAAGGTTGGGAACCTCTGATCTATTTTACATTTGTACATTTCCTTAATCTACTAACTTCTGCCTTTATTACGTGAACAATGCTTTTATCTGTGCTATTTTACCTGTATAATTATGAATGAGCATCTGTAAAGATGGATTAATGGTTAAATCACAAACATGAACATATAAAGTGATACTAAATAAACCCATACATTATAGGATTTAAATGCATCTCAATCCTATCGTATTTATTGACTACCTGGACGAAAACACACAAGTGATGCCAAAATAGATTTAAAAGGAAATGAGATTTTTCATAAAAACTGATGGAAACATTATTGGATCAAGAAATAATAAGGACCCCAAACCACGTGAACTGAAGAGAAATACTAAAGGACAGATTTTGGTAGTGACCGATTGTCCTTTATCTTCGTACACGTCCATTGTCTTTGTAAGCAAATATTAAATGAGTTCTTCGGAGTTTCGCGATTCTTCCGTCAATTTTCATGATTGTTTGACGGGTTTTCACAAGCAAAATTTGTTTTTATGTAGAATGCATTTTTTTTAATATATTCACAGACCTTTTTAATAAAATTATTTTAACTAAACTTTTATTTAAAAAAGGACTACCACTAAAGCAAACATTTTAAAGGTCGGCATTGTTCCAGTACAGGGTTTCTATTTTCGACGGGGCAAGCTTCCCAAAATGAAGCGATTTGGATTGATACTTTTATTAAAAAAGAACGAATTATATTATTTACAAAACATTTTGTAGGGAAGGAAATTTTCCCTATAATTAAGAATTTGGGACGGTGATTTTAATTGCGATAATCGGTTTGTTAAATCATTTCTTGGTTGTATATTCTTATCTAGAGGAATTCCTGTGGCATAAAAGATACTCAGAAAATTCCTTTCGCAAACTGTGGGGTATCATCTCCATATAATATCTATTTTTAAAAGGTATTTTGTTTAAATATGTTTTGTTCTTCACATTTATGCATTTTATTATTATGTGATTACGATTAAATTGCATCAGTACTCCAAGCATTTTGCTTTCGCTAATGGCGTCCTAAATTTACAATTTTTACGTTTTTAATGTAAGAAATGTAGTATCTGTAAGGGTATTTGAAAAGGAAGAAGAGACTGGTATGCTGTTTATATAGGTTCATTACTATGGGGATACATACTAAATTAGTATACACTCCAGAGGAGTAGATAAAGCCCGGGTGGATCACCTGAGACAAATCAGATAATACAATTTTATCCTATTCCATTTTTTCATATGCATTACACATTCATAAATTCATTTTATAATGGGAATGCAGTTTGCAAAAATGGCTATGAAAATAGTCAAAAAGTCAACAATCCCTAAAAGAGTCAAAAAGTCACCAATCCCTAAAAGAGTCAAAAATCTACAATCCCTAAAAAATTGAAAAACTGCAGCAATGGAAAATAAGCCCATTCTCTGCCTCAAATGCATACAAAAATAAAAAACAATTAAAACGAGCCGCCATAATGATTTGGAGTCTATGCTTAATTTCTAAAATAGGCATCTTTTAACTTCCTCAGCAGGACCTGGGTTCAACTTTGGCTAAACAAACCTACGATCTAACATGGCAACGGTCACACACATGTGGACTTTAATACATACACATGCCTAGATACATGCACGAAAACAGACTGACTTTCATCTCTGCAAACGGATGGACGTTTTTCATACAAACTTTGTCATATATGAAATCTTGTTTCTTATAAACAGAAAATTTATTAAAATCATGGATTTTCTAAGTTCTGTCTTTGTCCATATCTTCAACTTATTTATTTACTAAGATTCAGCAAAGTATTTATTGTAGAATTTGGAAAGTATGGGGCTAGCTCAGCTGAACATTTATTAATTAGTATAGCATCTCGTCTTCTGTCATTTATTCACATCTAGGAAATAAGTGATCTTAGTTGAACAACTTGTGTATTTTTTCTCTTCAAAGAAGTCAGTTTCGTTTATTTTTCCGACCAAATTTTTTTTCCAATTTTCACGCTCTGAGTAGTGTAATAAAACAGTCCGGCCCCTAAAGCTGCTTTTTTTGGTGGCTTAAAATGGTGGAGTTATGGGTCCAAAAGGACTATTATAAAGATCTAATGACTTGTCGTGGCATGTTTGATGCTTTCGGAAGCAGCAATGACTATATTATTGTTTGCCCCTTTCTTGACTTCTGTATAAACGGTTTGAGGAGTCATTTTTATCTTGAGTGCCAGTTGCCATTATTTTAATTTTCATGGTTTTTTCTACTGAGGTTCACTTTTTCAATTTTCTTGAATGTGGTTTATCTCTTGTATGTGTTCGCATATGATACAACAGATTTCCTTTGCGTGTAAAAGAAGAACCACACACTTCACAAGAATGTAGTTTGCCTCCTGCATGTGTCCGTATATGGCACAAAAAATTTGACTTCTATGCAAAAGAAGAACCACGTCATATTTTTTCTATGTAAATGCTCTTTTTTCAATTTTCTTATAAATTTTTCCAAGCTGCAGATAGGAGATAGAGATAGAGTTTTTGACGCCCTATTAAGTTTAGTTGATTGAATCTCTTTTGTATTTGGTTCATCTGGTATATTTGCCAATTAATTGTTAAAATGTTTTTCATGGTTTCAGTTGTATCTATAATTACTGAAATGAAAGATATCTTCTTTAGATTCCAGTTTCTTTTAATGTTATATATTAAACTGGTATTTCATTATCTCTTCATTTTCATCTCTGTTTACCCTAGCATCATCATGAATAATAACTTCTAATAATGTTGTTGCTTTCTTCCTCTTGTGTTTTATCATTATATCAGGTGTAATCGATGGTGTATGACTTATTTTCAACTGTTTTTCTAGTAAACGTTCCCAGGATTTTCTGAATTCAATAATTAAATATTTACAAATCGTCCAGTGAAGATATTTACACACTCCATTGTGTCTCACTGTATAGTAACCGTTCCCCAGCAGAACCTTACAGTTGGATGTCACACTCCTTACTTTTGTAGCAGAACCTGATACCAATTATCTTTTCGAAAGCATTTATCATCAAGCTTTGATTTAGAGCAGCCATTAAAACCCTCTCCTGATGATAGTAGAGCAAATCACTTTTTAGCCAGTATATATAACCTTCTTTATCCATACAGTACTGACTGAATTCCTCCGCACAATACTTGGCCCACTTTTGGTTGACCCTGTTCTTTTAGTCTTTAGCAATGGAAGTTATTAGTGTATTTGACAACTCTTTTGGACTATTTTCACAGCAGACTTGTTTTCTGGCTGTTTCATTTATAAGACAGTCTTGTGCAAAATGTTTGGCCAGTTTAGTAATAAAGGTTGGCTCTTTTTGTGGTTCTGTGTTCGTATATCATCCAACAAATGGTTCACACTCTATACTTCTGTGTGGTAGAATCTGAACTTATTGTAAATGCAGAAACCACTCTTGCATGTATTCGCATATGACGTTGTAAGCTATTCTTGTGAGAGAAAGAAGAACCACATACTTCACAAGAATGTGGTTTATATCCTGTATGTGTTCGCATATGACACAGCAGATTTCCTTTCTGTGAAAAAGTAGAACCACATACTTCACAAGAATGTGGTTTGTCACCCGTATGTGTTCGCATATGACGAAAGAAATCTGGTTTCTGTGCAAAAGAGGAACCACATACTTCACAAGAATGTGGTTTTTCTCCCGTATGTGTTCGTATATGGCACAACAAATTTGATTTCCGTGCAAAAGAAGAACCACATATTTCACAAGAATGTCGTTTATCTCCCGTATGTGTTAGTATATGACGTGATAAATTTTCTTTCCGGCCAAATGAAGAACCACATACTTCACAGGCATATTGTTTTCCTCCAGTATGTGTTAGCATATGACGCAACAAAGTTGATTTTAGTGCAAAAGAAGAACCACATACTTCACAAGAGTATGGTTTTTCTCCTGTATGTGTCCGCACATGTCGCAGCAAATCTATTTTTTGTTTAAAAAAAGAATCACATATTTCACAAGAATATCGTTTGTCATCCATATTTGTTTGTATATGGTGTCGCAAATTTTTTTATAAATATCAAAAATAAGATCCAGATTCTTCACAAAATATAAACTTCTTATATGTGTGTTTCCATATAATGCACAAATTTGATTATGTATAAAAAGTACAACATACTTCACCAGAAAAAAACAAAATAACTCATAAAACATTCATATTTTTTCGATGTTAGTAAGTAAAATATTTTCATTATATCAGTACGATTTTCACTGATTTTAGTTTTGCCAGTTAGCACGTTGTATTTTTTTCTGTTAAAATATTGAACAGAATTTAATTTAATTGAATATTTTAGGCGTGGAATTTATTTGAATTTATAAAAATTTCTATGCATTATTAACTTCAGAGATAATATTATACTAAACAATGACTAGTGAAAACATACTTTTTTACCAAATTTGAATTGATGAAAAAGAATCTTATGACTCACAAGACTATGATTTTCGTCTTCAGGACCTTGTAGATTCACATATATTTTTTACTGAATTTGATTTGATGAACAAGGAATAACATGCTTCACAAGACCATGATTTTCGTCTGCAGTTCTTTGTAGATTCAGGGAATTTATATGGAGAATTTTGCACATATTTTAAAACGTTGTTATGTTTCCAAGGAAATGAAGATCGATTCAAATCCAACAATGGATTTCTCTTCCTTGCTGTAGATTCTACAAATAGAAAATAAATTTTAAAAGATCCATTACATGTGGAAAAATATAATTATGTATTATTAAAATGTACAAGAATCTGTGATTGGTGAAATATAAAGTTTAATGTGTACATTTTTATGCAATCTGTTATCAAAATTAATGAATTTTCTTTTTTCAGATATTTAACATTCTTAACCATATGGAAAATATGTCATAACTCGTTTTATGTACTATAAAACAATCTTTAGAGATATACTTGCAAAGAATACACACTTAATTAGATTTAGAAATAGATATATTTCGCTTGCCAGTTTGAGTAGCATTTCCATAATTATATAATTAACTGTTTTTTATTGCTCACTTAGATTATTTTACCTCATAATTAAAAAAAGGAAAGCAGAACTCCGTGTTGTAATGACGTAACTTATTGGATTCATCCCATCGTTCAAGTGTGACAACATGATGAATAGAAACATGTCACACGTACACAATCCGATTATTACCGTCGGGGAAGAGAATAAAGAAACACTCGAATCTAGATCTATGGCGGCGGCTGAGGTGGTTGGCAAAAAACCTTGTATCCGTAATCTATGTACGATGAATCAATTTAACCATGGCGCGTTTTCTATGATCCGAACACCCATTAACTGAATAATAAAAAACATAGAAAATTCACCTATGAGATTTGTTTGATGTTTGTTTTTTGTTTTACATTCGAAATAATATGAACCACAATGAGTTAGTTGATAAATTCAACGATTGTTGACCGATTCCTATAAATAAATATAAGGTAACTTTGAATAAACAAAGGCATATAAATGATATTCCTTGAATAAAGAAAGTTCTTTAATATGAAAAGAAAATTGTAAAATAATCACATGAAACGTTTGCCAAATATATAAATAAAAATATGGAGTCCAAACCGTATGAACCGTTTTAAGTTTGACAGTTCTAAATATACCACCTCTCCTTAAAATTTCAACATTTTAAGGGAGACAATCCCGTCAAACTTTATTAAGTTACCCCCCCCCCCCTTGTCAATTATCATATGTGCAGAGTTTAGGCAGACATAGTGTCAAATTAGATAGATTTCCCCATATTGGACTTTGCTAGATTTCATTCTAAAATTTAATTTTTGGAATTAATTCATGTGACAATATTAACAAAAATGTTTAAAGAGTCCCTATATAATTTTAATAACACTTTTTGCTGCACTATATTTCCTGTCTTAATCACTCATTCAGAACTGAGTAAAATACTCTTGGTTAGTTTTCTGTGTTTCGAGTTTGACGTGTCTCTAGATGTCTACGTGTGTGAATAAAAGAGCCTACTTTTTTCCATTTTATAATATTTTTATCATCAGCTTTCCAGACTATTTTAAACAAAGTATGTGTTTATGAAACTGATTGCAGTTTATTATTTCCTAACAGAAAATGCCACACTTCGTGCCAAAAATTTAACAAAAACTCTACAGTTTCTTTAAAAGAAAGCTCCTCCAGTATTTTCAATAAGATAAAATTTAAGCATTTTATGTTCTCTTTCCTTTCTTTTTTTTTTTTTGCAATAACGGTCTGATTTTCTAATCATTCAGCCATAAAGTATATAGTTTTGTGAAAATGGATTCATACATTCTATATGCTGAAAAACTTTTGTATTCATCGATCTATAATGAAATGTTACAAGAAAATTTGAGATACCGTAAGTTGAACATATTCGCAAACATTTTTCTTCTTTTTTTTAACTTGAAGATCTAACTGTTGTTCGTTTTTTGTTCAACGTTTTGATGCTTTTCTAATTGTAAGTATAGCAAATTTAACAATCAAATTACTTTGCTTTTAAAATTGTTTCACTTGCACTGCACAAGTTGTTTTGAAAATCCATCACTGTTCCATGTTAGTATTTTATTTATTTTTCAGCATTCTAAGTTCCTTAAAACTTTCTGATATCAATAATAGCCATTTGGTATTTTATGTATCTTTTGACTGTTTTTAATCCACGTGAGTTTTGTTGTTTACTCTTGTGCTTCATTCTGAGTTATTTTACCAACTAAAGCAATAAACTACTATATTGTATTGAATCGTATGTCAGCCTCGCACAAATCATTAATGCAATAAACTACCATATTGTATTGAATGTTAATGTTTTAGTTATTTCAAAATCTAACATCTGTCTCTTACTGTTCTGTTGAGAAAATACGACATAAACAAATGAGATGATAGTCATGAGTGAAAAAGATTGAGAAAAACACGCAATGAATAAACCAATAAGTCCACACAACACTATTCTCATCTGTGAGAGGAATGTGCGAAAATGCTCAAGACTTGAGTGCAAGTGTCTCAGTAAGGCCTATCTACATAAAAAATGAATCTGTTGAAGAGCTAAAAAGCGATGACACCAGAGTCGTTCAATTAATAACTGTCAAGGTTACTCTGGTAGTATTCTGTTGTATCGGTGGAATTGTTCAGGATTGTGTTGGGTAGTATCAACAAAGTTGTTTGGGATAATGTGGGTCTATGTTGATATTATTGATCGAGACAGTGCCGGTTGTATCAACAGAATTGTTTACATGGTGTTGATGCAGTTGTTCATGATAGGATTGGGTCATGTCAATAGAATCCTTTGGTACTGTATTGGTTTGTGTTAAGAGAAGTATTAGGCAGAAATGTTTGATACTATCTTAAGTCATATTGATGGTATTGTCTGTGTTGAGTCATGTAGACAGAAGCATTCAGTTTACGTTTGTAGTTCAGTTTACTTCATGGTTGTTACAGTTTTACAATATATGATTATAATTGGGGGTCGGTCTCTCTTCCATGGTGAAGTTACAAGGTATTTCAGCAAAAACACAGTGCACAATATTGGAGGCAGTGTTAAAGGCTTCCTTCAGTCTTGCCAGACTATGGATATCTAGTGTAAAGGTGCCTGCATGTGAAATTTTTGTGGCAAGAGTTGCACAATCTCTGACCACCCCTTTCCTGAGTCGACATTGTTGAATACCTGTGGCAAGTGGAGGCTCATGACGACTGGAAACAATGCTGAGATAAGAGGAGGCAGTGAATGAGCACAACATTACACTGAATAACAACAAAACACCTATGATTGCATCTGCAAATGTAGCAGATAATTTTAGGATCCATTGTAAGGGTATTGATAAAGTGGTGGTGCTTGACAATGAAGTTGCTAGTCTGTATAAGGTTAGGGTTAGTCTGTATAAGGAGGGAGATGCTATTTGGGTGAAGAATGTGAAGGGAAGATGTATGACGCAGTTCAACATGAGTTCAATATGAGTACAGTGATGAAAATCAATAGTCAACACTCTGTTTCAGTTAATGGAAACAACGCCACATAAAATATGTGTATCTAGCATGCCAAAATGATTGCTTCATCTGTGACGACATTGCTTCTTCAGATGACAAAGCCTCACTGCTATACAAGCGATCACATGAAAAAAGCTTCTCAGAGAGTGATGCACCCAATGATCTAGGGCAGGAAGAATTCAATGATGCCACAAACGAAAGCACCACTGAGGAAGTTCCTGGAACCACAATATTAAGGCAAAGTACCAGACAGAAGCAGGCTGCTCAACATTGCCATTTATGGGATCTTGAGATTAGGGAGAAGTGCGAGACACATGCATGAGACTTGCGTGTATTGTTGGTAGTGGGTCAGTCATATCAATAGTGTTGTTGGATTGGATTGGGTCATGTCAACAAAATTGTTCACGACCATGTGAGGGCTTATCAATAGAATTGTTCACATTGTGTAGGGTCATGTTAAGAGTTTTGTTTGGGATCGTGTTGGGTCGCATCAATGGAGTTGTATGGGCTCATCTCAAGCTATGTCGCCAGAATTGTTTGGGATTGTTGTGGTCCTTATCAACAGAATTGTTTGCATTATGTCGATGGAATTGTTCAGAATTACATCATATTGTGACAACAGAATCGTTTGAGACTGTACCATGTTGAGTCGATGGAATTGTTAGGGATCATGCTGGGTAATGCCAACAAAAGTGTTTGGTAATGTCAGGTTTCATTAACAGTATTGTGTTGAGCTGTGCATTTGAAAGTGTTCAGTTTATATTTGTTGTTCAGTTGACTTAACGGTTGTTGCTGTGATAACAATATATACATATATATATTTGGGGGGGGGCTGTCTCTCTTTCTATCTGAAGTGACATCTATAAGCTAAACCTGTAGTTTGCTATTTGGAATCATATTTATAATGAGTGATAATTCAATGGTTTGAGTGACAAGTGCTTTCATTGCCACAAGAAAAAACAACAGACTTAATCAATTGTTTAAAAGAAGATAAGTTAAATGTATAAGGTGTAATCAAGTAGAACTAAAGGCAAGTCAATTCAGTTAAACGACAATGGATAAATAAAAGAACCCTTTATAAGGGCAAATATTTATTATTAACAACAAAAAGCCATATCAGGGTTTAGTGGATTTGGGCCAAAGTAGAATCTACCCGTTGAATACACATGCAAGCATCTTCCAAACAACCAATCATCTATCACCATCACATAATAAAGATATATTTTTATATTTTCATATATCAGTGTTGCCATTCTTTTAAACATAGTAGAAATACAATACCAAAATATCACATTTTTGTTATTTACTTTTCAAACAGTAGTTTGTATTACTCAATATCAGTTGCAATATAAGTTTATCAAATTTTGATCACTAAAACAAAAACATTAAACCAAACTATTTGTAGATTATTTTGAAAATTGAAATTCATAAAAATAAAAACGATTAAATTCAACTCTTCCATATAATAAAATTAACCGACTTTATTATTATGAAGTGAATTTTGAATCCTACCAACAGAAGAAATTAACTAAGAAAACGATTGTGCCTGGCTGAATAAGAACAATCAACTCATGTAGTTTAAATAATGCATTTTTAAATATTTTATCTTTAGGAAAAGTTTTCATAATGCCATTTTAAGAAAAATTAAAGAAAAAATGGTACTTGCCCTTCCATTAAATATAATGAATTTAAATTAAATATTTATTTTAAAAAATGAAGATAAAGACAGACAATAACTATGAGCTGAATGATATTATAGAATGTTGGAACCAGAGTTAAACTTCTAATTCAACTTCGTCCCATAATTAAAATCAAGATTCACATAATTTTCAAAATCAATGAAAAAAAATTGATTTTGTGTTTGCATTATGCAAAATTATGACATTGCAGCCACAAATTATTTTCTGAAAAATTAAATAAAAATAGATGATCAAATAAAAAGGTCAAATGATCGATTACCTGCCCCCCCCATCTATGATCGCTTATCTATTGCTATTGAAGTTAACATTTAAATATCAAGCTGAAATAATCTTTTCAAAACTAAAAATAAAGTTGTTTTTCCAAAATAAGTATCTGGTTCACAAGAAAGATTTTGCAGTATTGAACTTTTACATTCAGATGAACATATCTTGGGTCAAACAAAATTTCATTGATGGACATGAGCACAATCAGAATCAACACACTTTGCCAATTCAAAACAAGTTTATTTATGCGAGTAATGTAAATATCTTGCGTTCTCGTGGCGATAAAATCGCTGAAGGCGTTTTATATCACTTAGTTTTTGTTATGGCGAGATGAGCAATTCACCACCGGAACTTTTTATCGAAAGAACGTGATCACCGGTCACTGGTGGTGAGAGCCTTCCCTGGGCGGGAACACTTAAAAAACGTAACATGCTGTCTCTGTAAATATTCTCAATAAACTTCTCTATTTCTTTATTACTTCAGAACCTCTTTATCCATTTATTTCCCTGGTGGAATACCTTTCTTGAATATCCTTTTATTACGGTCACCCACCGCAGGATATATCAGTTTTTTAAGCATTTCTCATATAAAAAGTGGTAGTCAGTAGATGAGAGGTCTTGAGAGCATGGCGGATGAGGTGGACTTCTGTAGTTCAATTTGTTCATCTTCTAAAGGGTCAGTTTAGCAACGTGCGGTCAGGTATTGTCATGCAGAAGAATTGGGCCTTTTCCATTGACTAATGCTGGATATTGTTGTCGAAGCTTCTGGTGCATTTCTTCTCTTTGTTTACAGTATTCTATTTATTGTATCTCTTAACTTAGTAATTGCTTATGGCCTTATTGCTGTTGTTGTACTGGGTTTGACCAGTCTATTTGTGGAGCTAAATAGATAATTTGTTTTTCTACAAATATCATTAAAGGTTACAAGAGCTCTAATGTGCAAGATAGAAATCTCTTTATGATTTGTATGCAAGGAGACGCACCTAGTAAATGATAGAGTATGACAACATTGACGGTAAGAGACGACTGAAATTAGAAACAAACATACACACCAACAGAGAGTGAGAGCAAACGGTGCTATAAATCCGTTAAATGTGGAATTATTATAACATTGTGGAGAATGAAGTCCAAAAATGATATTTTCAAAGTACAGAGAAAAAGTCTTGCCTCCTCACAAGAGCAGAGTTAAGCACAAGTTTGCTTCTTCTTTTTTTAATGTGGGGAAAAGTTCAGAAAGATTTCTCCATTTCTAACTGGTCAGAACAGATACAGAATAGCATCAGAACAGATACTATGCTTTAAATTTAATTCTATTTTTAAAAATAAAAAATACAAATGAACCAAAATGGAAACATTAAAATTCATAATTATTTGAATTAAAAAAAAAAATTGAATAAAATAAAAAAATAAAAAAATATATATATCGGGCATAAAACCGCTCCAGCATACAAAGAAAATGATATTTTTCTATCGCCAAAAGTACAGATCAAACAATAAAATACCTTGAAAACAATATAGCAAAAACAACAAAAATACACAACACACTCCTGATCGAAAGTGAAAAAATAATTCTTAAATACTGACTTCATCAAATAAAGCCATCCACAAGAAAGTTAGTTTGCAGACTGGAGAAAAAAAAAAAAAAGAATATGAACAAAAATGAAAAAAAAAAATACTTTCATATAATTGCTTTCGATAACCTCGAACCTGTCAAAGGTCAAATAATTTAAAACACTCGCTATTTAGCTGAGAAGACAAGAAGATACCAGTGGTAACATGAATTGTTGGTGTTTATGTCTCCTATAGCAGCTGTAAGGAATGTTCTTTCTTTAAAAAAAAAATATATATATATAATTATGGAAAACTTAAGGAGGAGGTTAGGTTGTGACTATTTTTATAACCGAAACCCTCCCCACTGCATGAAGGCACGAATAAGTGGACTGTATGCAAATTAATTTATCAAAGAACACTAGCGGATAAAAATCTCCCGCTAAGACAACCCAAATTTTTCCCACATACTCTTTCGTAGCATAAAAAGATTAATATAATCGTGCGGTTGCGTCCCTGTAGTAAAAAAAAAAAAAAACTGCAATGAACATCAATACATTACTAACCGACATTTTCATTATGCTTATTTTCTTAGTAAATGTAGTAGGTTTGTTTTAATACACATATAAATTCGAAAAAGTTGTCAAACAAACAAATATATAACAAATAAATGTTATCAAAGGCAAGACTAGTTACTTTTCTACCTAACCGGATAATTTTTTTAGTGTTTTTTTTTAATGTAAAATTTCATTCGGCTCGAAAAAACATAGTGTTTTGTTTATCGATATATTTGAAAAAATACAAATGGTGGCGGGCTTACTGTTGAACACGTTAAGTTTTGGAAAATGAGGTCAAACTAAAAAAAAAAAAAACTATACAATACACTGTTAAAAACTCACTCAATATATGTTACCGTTACATAGGCTGATATAACAGTATTTGATATAGTTTTTAGTTTGTTTTTTGATAACTTTTTTCGGATCTATAGTAAAACAAACCCAATGTAGTTATCTCCCTTACATTTTTGACGTATTCTGCAAATGCGTTAAAAACTGATACTAAACTCATGTTGTAATACTTACTTTTTGTATTATAATCTGCTTTCGAGTGACTTTTTTCGTTTTATTCAGGAAACTTTTTTCTTTTTTTTTTCTTTTTTTTTTTTTTTTTTTCTCAAATATGACTGACTTCCTAAGCTGAAGTTTAAATTCCAAATAACGACCGGAAGAGTATGTTTGCAGAAAAGAAAATTCAAGAGGAAAATTGAAAAAAAATAAATCATTTCGAAATAAGGCTGTTCTATTTATATATCTTTAAGTGTCACCGATAAAATTAATTTTTTATATTTACATGAGAAAAAATAAACAAGATTACATGTTTCATCTCCATTAAATTGGTTTAAAAAAAAAATAGGTTAAATTCCCTGCGAGCCTGTTTCATGAAGCGGTGAGGAGTCAAAATTGCACCTTTTAATCGTAAAGAAGATGTTAAATTGAATTATTGAAATTGTGAAGCGATTTTTTTTTTAAATTGTGAAAAGATTTATTGAAATTAATATGTATACATAAATAGTTTGTTTATTATAAAAGCATTATTGGTTACATATGTGCATATATGTTTCAGTCTAGTCCCAATTTAGGGACAACACTTCATCATATCAGGGAAAAGCGTGTCAATATTACATTGGTTTTTGTAAGAGATTTGGGTGAAACAGTAACACTAACGGAAGCATTAGAGGAGCACCTCCAATCTGTAGTGGAATGGGGGACAAAAATGATGATTGTCCATAGGCACCGCCAAAACTGGGGGGGGGGGCAGGTCAGTACTTTTTGACGGACCGTCTTTTTAAAAATCTACCAAAAATCAGGTAATTATCCGATCAATACGAAATTGTCAGCGATTATTAGAAGAATGAACTTTATAACAGTGTACCTATTTTTCATAAACGATATTTATATATATACATATTTTTTTTTTGCTTACAACCCTCCCCCCTTGTTTTGAAGTGGGAACAAATATGCTTAAAATAATCATCTGAAACTGAACAAAACATATTGTGTTGTTGTAAGGGACAGAATTATAGATTAAAAAAAAAAAATTGTTTGCATACCTTATTTTGACGTCTGAATATTAGAACTTCGATTGTGTTCAATTATCCCGCTTTTGAGTTTTGAAGTGTGAAATTCGGTGAATATGTTAAGTAAAATAATTAATTTAAGTTAAGCAAAACAAAAAAAAAATTTTTTTTAATATTTATACGAAAAAAGCCATTTTAAAATTTTTGATAAATAAATTAACAATTTTTTTTTAGCGAGCCGAATAATGCATGACCATTATTAAACAGGGCATGCTTTGAATAATCGATACCCAAAAAAAAAATTCGATAAATGTTGTGCCCTTTGTGTTAAAAATAGCATCATTTTTTTCGATCCCGTTTGAAAACGTTTGCCGCCTTTCGACTACGGTGGACCAAACGCGCTGAAATAATTTTTTTTATTCTGCTTTAAATTGCCCCCCCCCCATTTTGGGGAGTCTGGCCCTCACACACATACACATTAAAAACCAAACTCATACAAATGGTCACCCATCTGGTACTGGCCAGCCTCAGCTTAATAATACATTGAAATTTTCGTCACTGAAAAATAAGTTTTTTTGGCCTGTTTGGTCTTCCATAGATTTCTTCTTATAAAACGCAAACGTAAACAGACTCGATCTTGACTCTACATGGACGCGAAATATCTGATTACCTATATGAATAAGTGGAATTATTTGAAATTCAGGTACTTATATTATAATATTTTTGCATATTCTCTTAGAAAATCATCCTAAATCTTAGTTAGACAATAAATAAATTAATTAATTATTTCAAAAACCTTTTTTTTTTTTTAATATTTATGTACGTTTTTTGTGCAAGACAAAAAATGTCAATTGTTAACTTTTTGGGAAAATTTAACATTTAAAATTTAATTAAAAATAGTAGAAAAAGTTTTACATTATTCTGTTTTCTATATGATAAAATTCAGGGTTTTATCTTTCTGGAAAAAAAAAGTTACTCAGAAATAATGGATTTTAATAAATGTAATTTAGTTTTAAAAAACAACAACAACTTGATTTTGCGGCCATTTTTGGCGGTGCCTAATTGTCCACATTCAATACTGCCCAGACTAAGCTTGTTCCCTTCAATAATTAGAAGAAACCTTCTCAACCACCAATGGCTATGGCTAAAAATACATTACCTGAAAGTACTTCTTTCGGGGCTTCTACATTATTGGAACGAGATTTTGTAGTTGATAAATGGAATTTTCAGTTAAAAAAAAAACAATGGTTTTAGCTAACCTTTTTTTGTCAATTCTAATAAGTTACAATGATTGTTTCCAAATTATGCAGTCGAAATTACCTGAATATTACTGAATTATATATATATATATAAAAAAGTTTTAATCGAGTTAGCAGGTGAAAAATTGCTGCCATTGACCGGGAAATTACCTCCCTGTTAAACTCGCCTGTGTTTTACGATCGTTTTCATCAAATTCTATTTTTTATTTTCTTTGATAAAATTTTTCTACCTCATCGATTTTCATAACTTTTGGATAAAATCATCTTAAAAATGTGAGGAATACATGGATTTCATTGTTTTCGTGTGAAATTCAGTTTTACGATTTCTGAAAATCTCGGCCCAATTCTGTGGAAGTGCCTTTCCTTCAAACTCCTCGGCTTAACGTTCACAGGGAACATGAGTTGGAACAAATACATTGAGAACATTTCCAACCCTGCTGCGAAGAAAGTGAGCTCTCTCTCTCTCTCTCGACTGTGCTAGAAATTTATTTACGCCTTAAATTATCCTGTACCTCTGACAAACTCGAACAGCAGCAAAGTCTCGCCCCTACACAGTAGAGATCCCTAGATATAAGGAGGCCTTCTACTCTAATAGTTTCTTCCCTAGAAATGTTAGACTATGGAATACCCTTCTGGTTTCCTGCTTCTCCAACTGTACTGACATGCAGAAGTTCAAATGTAATGTGAACAGACATCTTCCTGCTCCCTACATAGTATTCCTGCAACTCATATCCCTGATAGTAGCCCCCTACATCAAAGTGACACTATGCCTTGTTTGGGGTGAAAATGTAAGTAAAAAATGAATTAGAAAATGGAAGACACTCAAGTTCTTTTTTGTGATAACAGAGGGGCCTATTCTCATAGGACTACCTTCGACCAGAGACCTTAAATTTTACATTGTGCAATCCAGAAAACCCCCGTTTCAATAAATAAAGGATCTGGAAAACATATGCTGTCCATTGAACATGAAATAATATTTAAATCAAACAAGAAAATAATATCCAAATCAATGCAACAAAAGGTATTACAAAAAATATATTATGGACACCAAGGGATGCAGAAATGTAAACTCCGAGCAAAAACTGTTTTTTGAGCCCAACATAAACGAGAATATAGACAACATAGTACAAAAATATACCCTATGCTAGCAGCACTAACAAGCGCAGAGTTTTGAAGCCCTGATGCCCCACGAGATTCCAGTTAGACCATGGCAGATAGTGACGTTGCCCATGTGTGCGTACATGTGCGCGTATGTGTGCATACATGTGTGTACGTTAGCATGTGTGTGTATGCATGTGAATGCGAGTGTATGTACGTGAACGTGAATATATCTACGTGTGTGTACGTGCGCGCATATGTTTGTGTGCACATATGTTTATGACAAGAAAAATGGCTTGAGATGTGAACGCATGTTTTTGTGCGAGACTAGAAAGGGCCTGTACAATACTGCCCTTCCCAGGAAAAAAAAATATGCAGTGTATATATATTTTTTTTTTTTAAATAAGTAATGTTTTGGGGAATTGATCTTCGTCCTGTTTTTTTTTTTTTTTTTTTTTTTTTGCTTTTGGTGTGGTTGTTTAAAAAAAAGGAGAGTGTTTGTAAAAAAAAGTATTTAATTACGCGTGGAAAAAGGCGTTTACTCTTTTTTTAGGCTGACATTTGTTTCTTTTTTTATTTGTGCTGATATGTACAACGAGTTGCCTGGACATTGAAGTGAATTGTTCGTTTGGAAGGAAAATTTTGTTCGTGTTGACGTCGTGTGTCCAGTTGACAGTGTCTTCACAAGTGAGTCTGCAGTAGTGTGTGTACATTGCCTGTTCGAGCGCTAGTTGCACGTTCGTTCATGTTGAATGGGTGTGTCCAGTTGCTGGCTGTCAACAAAACTTCCAGTTGTGAGTTTATTAGTGTGCGTGGTGCATCTCAACTCGTATTGTTGATTCAACTTCTTCCTATGTGTTGATAGGGATGTCCTGTAATTGTTTCTTTGTTGTTGCATCTGCTGTGTAAGAGAAAATGTGCATAGGCGTATGTGATTTTGCTCCTCGCGTTTGTTGCAGGGTAATGTCAGGAAACCGTGAAAAATGTTTGTCGAGCTCGAATTTTTCTTTATTTTCGGTATGAAGTCGACAGCTCCGTGTTTATTTTTCTGTCGAGTCTGACGAGGGGTTTTGTCATTGTAGTTCACTTGTTTTCCTTTGTTGAAATGTTCGTTTTTTTTTCTTTATCAAATAAAACGTGCGTCTCGCTCAAAACAATTCATTTAAAAGAAGTAGATTCACCATGTGTGTTCGCTTCATGTCAGTCGGTCGCCGGTTTGTTGCGGGACTGGTGGTATAGAAGGAAACGCGTGTTCATCTCACGTCGGGTCACCAATTTGTAGAGGTGGTGCAAAATAGGAAAAATGAATTGCTTTGAGGAAGAAACGAACAACGCATTTATTGAATTAAATGAACTAGGGTTTATTTCATGAAGAAACAAATGAAAGAAAAGGGTACAGCATGTGTTTAGTTTGGCGTGCGTCTCTCGCTGTTAATTGATGAGAAGGAAAGTCTATTGTTGTAGAGAGAGAAAGAGATAGTGAGAAAGTCAATCCAGGCCATGGAGATAGAAAGCGTGTAAGGTGTACGTACTGTCTGTTGGCTGTTGCCCTACATACAGTAGCAGATGATGTGAGGCGCGCGGACGCGCACGCCCCGCAAAGGAACTGATGGTCCGTTGACCGCTCAGGTAGGAAGCCGAATCAAAGAGAAGGAAAAAGCTCAGGTCTCTTGCTTTTATACTTGTTTCCGCTGGTCTGTTGCGCATGTGTGGATTTCCTTTAAAGGGGAAGTGACGTTGCCCATGTGTGCGTACATGTGCACATATTTGTGTGTACATGTGTGTGTATGCACGTGAATGCGAGTGTATGTACATGAACGTGAATACATCTATGTGTGTTTACGTGCGCACATATGTTTGTGTGCGCATATGTTTATGACAAGAAAAATGGCTTGAGATATGAATGCGTGTTTTTTTGCAAGACTAGAAAGGGCTTGTACACACGTCATCACCCAAGTTTTAGCAGTCAAATGGTTTCAGGGAATGCTGTGTCCAGGTAGTGAAATCTGCATTCAAAATGTCTGCTTCAAGTGATTGTCACATGTACATGGTATTGCTATGCCTGCAATCCACCCCTCTAGATTATACCATTCCATCATTAGGTGAATTTCTATACCAATGGAACACACCATTCAAATGCACCAACCAAAACACTAACAAGAAGAAGATGATGACACGGCTGTATTAGAGGCAAGATAATCAGATGTACGATGATCCTCATACAAAAAATCTGCCAAAAATCTGCACAAAGAACAACCTATATGTGTTTTAAATAAAGAAGCAGGCGAGTGGTCGCCTGCATTTCTTACAAAAAATGTGCATATAACCAACGTTCCGGAAAAATTCTTTGTCGAAATTGACAGCACCTTATCGTAGACCCCTCAGGAAAACATCATATCTGGCGGTACATTTAACTGAAATTCCTCAGAAGTCTACCAAATATTGTTCGCCCAATATAATGACAAACAATACAAAAAAGTAACAGACACCTTTTAAACAAACACCCAGTGAAGTACCAGACAGAAACCTACAACAGTTCAAACCACCAGGTTTGGACGTGTCATCAGATGACCTAAAATATTTAGCGATGTGACAGTTCCTAATTGACTTTTTATTTTGTCTTATTGTTTCATAAAAAATTCCTGTTCTCGTCTTTTCGTCTAATCATTGAAAGGAGGGTATGTTATAGTATATAGCCGTTGCCTATTCTTAGAGAACTCTCTAATCAACAGAATTTAAGATATACTACCCCTTTCTTCGGGTCAGGTTTATGAAAAAGAAAGCTGGAGGTCATATCACGACTACTTGACGATATCAAATGTTTTCTGCTTCTCCCTTCGTAACAATGAAAGAATATTTCACTGAGTATTTTTCCTCCTCAGCTCTCTTCATCTATATTATATAGACCCTGGTAGTTCTCAATACCGAGCCATTCCTTTTTTTTATGTTCTATGGCCCTCTTCCCCAATATTATATACAAGCGGGAGGGGGAGGTGCCCGTCTTTGCTCGGTCGTAAAAAACGCTTAAATATGATATTTCAATTAATCCAAATTTCGTATATATTATTATAGAGTAGTGATTTCAAAAGTAAAATTAACAGTGTTTGTGTGCCATCAGCTGGAATCGAAACCGAAATCAAAACTGTAGTAATCAAAACTGGTGACGTAACCACTGTACCAACGTGGCACGCATATATGGCCCGGAGGTTTTTTTATAAAAAAGGGATTTAACAAAGGAGATGAATGTTCGTAAGCGTACTTCTCTTTTCGAACGATGGGGGTGGTAAGTAAAACCAACACAAAGTCAAGTATCTGCAGAATGTCTTCTTGGTTCCTCCTCTTCTCTTTTCTCTCTCCCAACAATCGAACACAGCATATAATAACAAAACTCTAAAGCACGTCTGACAGCACTGACTTCTGCCAACAGTCTGCCCCTCCTCTTAACAACACAGGCTTTTTATATCGCAAAATCGTTCACCTCTATTTGCATATTCTTCTAACTCACGTGATCACTACTCTATAAATAAGAGTCTTGACCATTTCTTTTCTTTCTTTTCATTTATTTTTGGTGACCGACCCGCACGTAGTCTATCCAGGTAAGTCACGCATTTCTCCACACTCCCCCCTGATCTCATGATCACAAACAGGACATGCGGGCAATCGTCGTTGGCGGGTACTCCTTCGAAGAAGCACTTCCTCATTGCTGTTTTCTTCATTACCACCATCATTACTACCAGTCTGTTCCATTATCCCGTCTCGTGGTTCCATAGGCGGTGTCTCACAATCAGGGCAGGGGGGCAGTATCCGTCTTTGTCGGGTACTTCTCCGAAGAATCGGAGGCGTCATCTCCTCGGTATGCTCCATCATCCCTTCTCGCTGGGTTTCGCAATCACGGGGGGTGGGCAGTATTCGTCTCTGTCGAGTATTTCGATGAGGCATTACTTCCTTGTGTCCATCGCTCTCCTCACTATTGTCATCAGTATGTCCCATCATTCCCTCATCTGGTTCTGTTGGTGGTGTTTCTATGCTCACCTGAAGGGGCAGTAAGTGATCAGGATCATCTCTGAACGGTGTGTGATCCTCCTCATCGTCCTCAGAATCAGAAGAGGTATAACAAGGGCGGATATCTTTTACGTGACGTGGTATGCCACCAATCAACATGGTCTGAGGACTTATGATTTCATCTATTTTTCCCCGGAAAAATTTCGTAGTGCACCCAGCATTTGGGGGTTTTATCCAAACAAGGTCTCCCACCTGATATGGTGTATTGACAACACTCACCACTGATGGTATGGCATCAACTCCTTTCACACGCTGTTCATATTGGTAAATCCCATTGGCTGGTGCAGTTGCTGGTGTTGCATTGTCCTTGGGTGTTATATTATACCAGTACACAGCTTCTGGAATAGAGCACTGCGTCCTGGCTGCAATTCTTTTGATGGTGCGGTGACACCGTTCTGCTATACCATTACCCTCGGGATAATATGCACACCGATAATGCATTTTAATCCCCCATTCGTGCACGAATTTCTGAAATTCTTGACATCGAAATGTGGCGGCATTATCAGTCAGAATTTCAATCGGGGCACCACGTTCAAAAAAGACGGCTCTCAACTGTTGTATAATGCTGGCTGCATCCTGTCGTGTCAACAGGCGCCATATTGTGAAACGCGTCGGGCCACAATCCGTCATGGTCAAAAAATGTTTGCCCCCATAATGTGTTATGTCCATCCCTACTCGCTGCCAGTTGCCCTCCACCTCGAGCTTCCCTTTTTGCCATTGGGATGGTGCCGGATCAATTCTCTGACACTCTTCACACGAACGTATGGCTGCTTTCACTGATGCTTTTGTAGTTGCAGGGCATACTCTTCGGACAAAATATGCAGTCCTCTGAATTCCAGGATGTCCAATCTGCTGGTGTATCATACGGATCTGGTCAGGTGTTAATTGATCCGTTACAGTCGCGCATGTTTGTTGTTGAAGATCGGATCCCTGCCTCATTGCATCGATCCACCTCTTTGGTACTCGAGTCAAGCTATCAGCCAAATTCTGCATCGACGAGACTAACGTAATGTCTACCTGCAAGCTGTATTCGTCAACTAGACGCTTAATTATTGCTAGTCTCCTTCGTACTAGCATTTCACTTGCAGCTCTAGTCTTAACTCGAGCCTTTCCAGTCAAGGTGTCGGTTAACCAATGGTAAACACACAATGAGTCAGTGTGGAGATGCACAACATTCGTCTGCCATTGCAATGCGAGATTAAGACCTTTTAACGTGGCATCAAGTTCTGCCAAATTTATATGTTGGGCATCATTTTTCGGACGAAGCCAGCATGCATCTTCCACAACAACACCTAGTTGCTCCAACACGACACCTGTAGCCAACGAACTTGCGTCAACCCATGCATTTAGTTCGTTTCCAGACACTTGCCACTCACCCCGGGCAGGGTCATTCCTATGCACTCTGGACAACATTTCAGCCATCATTTGTTGGAGAGAATCATCATCCGCAACATCGTCCCATCCTTTTGTTACTGTAGTCACTCGTCTTTTCACCACTCCTGTTGCCGATCGGAGCCATCCACAGACAGGTAGATGTCCTACCAATTTACCACAGATAGAAAACACGGTACGTCTTGTTAATACATTGGGTAACTTTGGAAGTGGGCTCCCTCGTTTCCATCGCAACGTATTGCACTCCTCCCAGACCTCGAGGCCTAGCACGGGCACTCCATCCTTTAGGCGCTTAGGGTCTTTGCTTATTAACCCAAACGCTTTCAGTTTTATTCGAACTGCATCCGCAGACATTATGTCCTCATTAACATAGATGTCATCTATGTAGGCTGAAGCAGCTTTTGCTGTGGTCTCATCCTGCATCAAAACAGTTTTAATAATGGTTGTCATAATCAAGGGTGCTACGTTTAGGCCAAAACCCAAACGTGTCAAACAATATAGTTTTCCCTTGAGTAGTACTGTCTGAAACGGCCATAATGACTCATGGACACGTATCTGCAGGTAGGCCCTCTTTAGATCCAGAAGTGCTACATTGCTCCCTTTTTGACGCCACTCTCTCAGTTTAGCAGCGCACACATCTGCGTTTCCGGTAAACGCATCAACATGCCGATTCAACTCTCGGTAATCCATTACGGGACGAATTTTTTCTTTGGTAGGTTGTTCAACAGCCATGAACGGAATTAATCCCTTGGGTGGTCCCAGACGTTCCTGGGGGTATGGTATTAACCAACCGTTGTCAATCCACATCTGAAGTTCTTCTTCATATGCGGCCCTATTCTTGGTAGAAACTGCATACTCTGGAATCGTGTTGCACAGCCGATCTGGTTCCTGGCCCATGGCCCATTTCCACTTTGCAGTCCACACCCTTTCGTTGTCATCAAATGTAGCACAGAAGTCCTTTTCTTCAATCGACATGGCTGCACAGACGTCTTTCCCTTCTCCAAGCCTGATACCTCTAGCTGCTGTGATTGTAACGCCTCCTAGTGCTTGTATTGCATCAATTCCAAGCAACATGTCGTAGCCAAGGGGTTTCTCCTGCATCACCAGAACGTCAACTTTAGCTGTGTCACCCTTCTCAGTGCAGATTGTGACTGTCCCTTCACCACAACATACCCGTGATAAGCCATTGATGGTCATAACGCCAACTGGGTTCCTCCGCCACACCGGACAGCAATGAGCACTAACTATAGACCGGGAACACCCCGTGTCTATAAGTGCTGAACACTGCACATCATCAAGTTTAACGCTAATGACAGGCAATCCTGTGTTTATTGGTTGGCAGGGGGCAAGGGTAGCGATAGTACCTTGCCCCCAACTTCGTTTCCCGAACAGTTGCGAGATATGTGCCCAAACTTATTGCAGCGATAGCATTGCACTGGTCTCTTTGATTGTGGATATACACCTCTCCTATCACTCCGGCACTCTTTAGCAAAATGATTGGCCTCCCCACATTTATAGCACACTGGGGTGGCATGCTTATTACTATCTGGAAGAGAGTCCACATTGCCTCCATGTCGAAAACGAGCTGCTGCTGCAATTGGTTCCTGTTCCTTACAGATGTTTCGAGCTCGGGCCAATAACTCATCAGTTGACAATTCATCGATTCTTGATGATGCCCGCAACAGTTTACTGACCTCCTCGGGTAGGCCTACCAAAAAAGCACAGCTTAATATTTTATCGTTGACCCCACCAAACGGTACAGATAATTTTCGCAAGTCGGCTAGGTACACGTCGACTGTTTCCTTGGGTTGAAGTGTCCGGCTCGTGAACTGTTGCCACGCAACAAATGGATCTGTACCAAACGCTGTATACAGGCTCTGCTTGATTTCATCCCAGTCTGGTTCATCCCCGAGTTGTTGGTAGACTGAATAGGCCCCTCCGGTTAGCCTCAAAGGGATAACTGTGGCTGGTTCTTTAATTTTGCACAGTTTACAGATTTTCTCTGCCTTTTCAATCCATTCAACGACAGCCGGTCCAGTGGTAGATCCGTCGAACTCGGGTATTAAGCGAATGTCGAATCTGTCCATTGTTAGTAACCGCACACCAAGCGCCGAAATAGCTTAAAACCAACACAAAGTCAAGTATCTGCAGAATGTCTTCTTGGTTCCTCCTCTTCTCTTTTCTCTCTCCCAACAATCGAACACAGCATATAATAACAAAACTCTAAAGCACGTCTGACAGCACTGACTTCTGCCAACAGTCTGCCCCTCCTCTTAACAACACAGGCTTTTTATATCGCAAAATCGTTCACCTCTATTTGCATATTCTTCTAACTCACGTGATCACTACTCTATAAATAAGAGTCTTGACCATTTCTTTTCTTTCTTTTCATTTATTTTTGGTGACCGACCCGCACGTGGTCTATCCAGGTAAGTCACGCATTTCTCCACAGTAAGTGGGTGGTCGGTCGTGCTACTGTCGGTGATATGTGTCCTGGCTTTTAACTTGGAAGCGGCGACTTCTTTCATCAACAGCTAGCAACACGGCGTCTTCGCCTCCTATGTTTTTCTCCTTTTCTTTCTCTCTTCTTTAGTTTGTGTGGTTTAGGCATTGTTTAGAATTGAAGGCGTTTGGGCCCATAACATGAGAGCGTAGTCGGCTTCAGTTCACTGGTGCCTTATTTCTTTTTCTTCTTCATCTCTTTAGGTCGGATGGGAGAATCCGTCCGTGCGTTCACTGGCGCAGCAGGGCGAATCTCCTCTTCTCTCCTTTTTGGTCCCTTCATTTTATAGTGGCAAACCGGCTCTCAGCCACTGTGATATTTGAGGTGTTTATTTTAGGCGCGGAGCTCTGCCATTGGTTGATAATTATTTTGTGGTTATCTTATTTTTTTCTTCCCAAGCGGAAGCGATGCATGGAGCCATGTGCAAACGACGGTTTTTTATTTTGTCTCTCATGGTGGATGCGTTAACATCCGGTTCGCTGCTAATTCTCATCATGTTCCCACACATATGAACGGATTAAAAATTAACTAAGATGAATGTACAAAATGTATAACGATTTTCTCAATTTTGACCCTTTAAAAATAATCTTAACTGGCTAAAGACCCATACAAGAAACACTATAAAAAACCCAATCGTGAGAAGCCCGTAACCCCGCTTTGCAACTTTTACTTTCGGAAGAGATAGAGTCTTAAGATATGGAGACAGACAGACAGACTGACAGACAGACAGAATATTGAGTTTTATAAATTAGATGTTTTACTCGTTCTTTACACTGAATCTTAAGAAATGGCATTTTGTATTTTGTTTGCTGGTGACAAGACCATCTTTATCCTTTATTGGTGAGTGATCACGATAAAAACACCGGTTTCTGGTTAGACACATAACTGGCTTTAAGGTTGACTTTTTCTTGCTCAGCCTAGTAAAACCTTTCGTTCTCTTGAAGGACTTATCTTTTTAGTTCGCCTGATTGGAATCCAAGGGAACTGAATGTTGGTAGTGGTGTCTCTTTCATTATATCTTTATGTCCTTATTTATTTTTTTTATTTTATCATGCCTTCTACAGTTCCACACAGAAAGCACCTTACTGTTTATTTTATTAACATCAGAAACGACATGTAAAGCTTTCCTAGTGTCCCGTGATTTCTTTTGCACAATTATCATCTCATTCTTGCTCTTTGTGGGATAAATATAGATTCTTTTCTCGATAGCAATGATCTATATGTCGAGGGTTATTTTCCTTGTGACCATTCCTTGTACGCATCTGTGTAGTCTTGCTTTTATTTCTTCGTAAGGATTTTCTCATTGTATATGTCTCCAGTCTTGACTCTCATGGATGTCTTTTTATCTGTTTGAGGTTGTCTTTGCTGCACCCCACTTCCTATTTGTTCTTACCATCTCCCTTTTGACAGTGACTGCTCTGTTGTTGATGCTTTAAAAAAAATTTAATGCAGTTAACAAAAGCGTCATTCTGAATTAGAATAAATTTAAAATAATTTTTAATAAATTTTATTATTTGTGTTATATGAGATAAAAAAAAAACCCTCCATTGCGATTTATAGCGGGCATTACGTGCTGCAGCATACAAAATATAATTTTGATTGTTTCCCTTCGCAACTAAAGACCAACACATAAAATGCCCTTAAATATATCGTAAATGTAAAACTTTACGATGATCGATAACACTTGAAATGAAGAAAAAAATAACTGCTACATCCTGACACTACCAATTTAAAGAAAGACACAAAAGTTAGTTTGCATACTCAAGACAAAAGTTAAAAACGTAAACAAAAGGAAAAATTCCTTCCTAAAATGGCTTTAATGACCTCGAACCGGTCATGGATCAAAAACATCTAATTCTCGCTATTTAGTTGAGACGACTAGAAGCCCTCACTGCTAACATACATTGCAGGTGTCTATTTCCTCCTTTATCAGATGTAATGAACTAGGTGTGTCAGAAACTGACCTTATGAATGCGTGAAAAATATTGAATAATCCGACCCCCTGTGTTTCCAAGCTTATAACTACTCGAAAAATTTAATTCAAACCCTAATTTTTTTTTTCAATTAAAGGAGTAAGGACCAAGGTTTCATAAAAAAAAACAAAAAAAACAACAACAACAAAACAACGTGATTAAAAAAAAGGTTTAAAGTTCGCACTTTACAGATAAATTTCTAAAAAAACACTTCTTTTTTGTTTTAAATTTGAATATATTATTTATTGATCTTTTATCTTCAATTTGTGATATATAAAACTTTTGTTATTTACTTTTTAATAGACATTTCAAAATGGGGGCGTGAATTAAAAAAAAACGTTTGTCTAAAAGATTATATTCGGTTTATTGGAAAGAGCATAAAATTTCACATTGACCCTGAAAATATCGTAAAAATTGAATCAATAGAAAAATTTTGATTAATTTTTAAATTTAAAAATTGAAAAATATTTAACTCGTAAAGTTCAATTGATTTCATTACGTAAAAAATAATATTTCTAATAGTTTATTTTGGAAGTATAATCCATAAAGAAAATAAACAACCCACTTTTAAAAGAGAAATTACGAGTTTTTCTATATTTTATTCGCAGTTTCGCGTTAAGGGTGTCAAAAATTCCCCCAAAATTCTGATACACCAAATAAATGAACGTTATTTAAAGAATTGGAATTACGGCAAACATAAAAGTCGACTGAAAAAGGAAACCGGTTTTACAGCCTCAACTATTTTTTATAGAAATCACTCAGGAGAAAGCATGAGAATTTAAGATTGGCTGTCTCCTCTTACGGCACTGCTCAATTATTTTGAACAAAGATCAAATAGAAACAAGCTCTTCTGCTTTCATCAGTTTTGGTTTTATGGACTTTTATATAAGGAGTTAACAAGAAGGAAAGATGATTATTACAAAGACAGGAGATACTTATCATACTTACTGATCTTAGTCTTGGAAAGGACCAATCTTGTAAGTAGAAAGAAAAGAGTGATCAGATAGAAAGTTCATTATATTTGCAGTAATTAGAAAGAAACTACTGGAATAGGATGATGTGCTCAATGAAGTATAAAAACAGCGAATTGATCAAGATCACTAGACCAACGAGTCAAACAAGCCGGAACTAATATAGCAGGTGATATAACAGATGATTCTGAACTACACTTGCCATAATAGAATTCATAGAAAAGACTGGGACTAGAAACATCACGTTTATTACTAAAATTGCAGGGAAGAATAAAAGGTGAATTCAATCAAATTTCAGGTACCGTTCTGCAATTTATCAATAACCCTCAAATGAGACATAGAATCACCAGCCAAAATATAGCAACAGTACTTTACTTCATACATGGTCTGATAGTTGAAATGTAGAGATAGAAAATGGTTTAGAGTGTGATAAAGTGTTTAGAACAATAAAGAAACTGATTTCATGAGAAGCAGAAACCATCAAGAGCAGAGCCATCTATGAAAATCTGATGAGGGAAAGTGACATGTCTACGGTTGAAAGACAACAGCCTTCATCTTTATTAAATTGATATTAATTTAAAGCAGACAACAACTAGACATTCTTCTGCTTTCAGTCAAACATTTTGTATTTGTTCAGTCGTACGAAACAATTTTCCTAGGCATTTCCTCCTATTGAAAAAGTGATGATTTTATTTAATTCCCTATTGCTTTAAGTTTCTTATTTCTGTAGGCGATGCCGATGAGATTTCTTTTCTCAGGGGTCGGTTCCCACTATAAACTGATCTTGAGTCCAACTTTGCCACTGTCGGAGACATCAAAACAAATAAAGCCTTCAGATTAGGTTCAAAGTATATTATCTGTTCTGTTATCATAAAGCCATACACCCAAGGACTATCTCCTCCTTTAAGATGACTGTATAGCAGTGAGGAATAGAGATTTGACTGTGCGCGCACCTTGGGACTTGTTTAGGCGTCCCTTGACCTCTTTAGCACAATACAGGTATATGTGCATCCGTGTTTATCATAGTTTTATTTTTAGTTTTTTTTTTGTTGTTTTTTTTATAAATACCTCAATTTTCGTTTTCGTTTCTTTACATTTTTCGGCTTACATGTTTTATTGGTTAAAATATTGATTGATAAATTCAAAAAAACATTTATTTAATTGAAACCAAATAAATTTGAAGATTTGTTTTAACAACGTAAGTCCTTAATTTTTTCATGTCTCCGTTTAAATTTATTGGCAATTATACTTCCCGATGAAATCAATTTTATTTCCACTCACTGTTCGTACTGACTTCAGAGGGTTTTTTTTTTTTTTCAAATGTGGTTTGTAAAGTTTTTGCAACGTATGCAAATTTATAATTGACTGATCTGATCCAGTGTCTAGCTATAATTTTACAGTTTTGTAAAATATCTTGACAATTACGTATTTGCGTAAATTCCTGTAAATACCACTTTTGTCTCACTCTATTTTTCCCCCTATTTCGACAATGTTTTTTTTTTTCAACCAAGTTTGCCACAGTTTTGACATTTTTTTTTTTTTTCGAAATAGGCAGAATTTTCCCCAATGTAGCATCGGTAAATTAGTCTCAGGTGTAATCTGTCTTGTTTTTTAAAAGTCCGTGCGTTTACAACCTGTAGATAGCTAGGTGTAGCAGAAATTTGGAGGAATTTTTGACACCCCTAAAAGAATAAAATATAAAACACTCGTAATTTCTCTTTTAAAAGTGGGTTGTTTATTTTCTGTATGGATTATACTTCCAAAATAAACTATTAAAGTTGTTTAAAAAATAATAGAAATATTATTTTTTATTTTTTAAAAAACAGTGTTTACAAAATGTTTACAAAATGCCGGCGGGCCGTCATGCGGCCATATTTTTTACGTAATAAAAGCAATAGAATTTTACGAATAGTTTTCAATTTTTAAACTTTAAAAATCTATCAAAATTTTTTTATTGATTCTATTTTTACGATATTTTCAGAGTCAATGTGAAATTTTATGCTATTTCCAATAAACCGAATATAATATTTTAGACAAACGTTTATTTTTTTAATTCAAGCCTCCCCTTTTCAAATGTCTATTAAAAAGTAATTAATTAATTTACTCACCAAAGTTTTATATATCACAAATTGAAGATAAAATATCAGTAAATAATATATTCAAATTTAAAACAAAAAAAGTAGTGTTTTTTAGAAATTTGCCTGTAAAGTCCAAAGTGTAAAGCCTTTTTATTTTTATTATTTTTTTAAATGAAAGTTCATGTTATGTACATCATCAAGTAAATATCAGACGCTGACGGCAAATATTTCTATTTCATTGAATGTTTTCTTTTTTTAGATATTTAACAAGAAAGTTTAGTCGATAAAGAAGTATTAAAATATATCAATCAAAAACTCGTGTATTTCATTAAAAGAATTTTTTAAAAATCGATGAAGCGAATTTTTTGTTCCAGGGGAAAAACTTATAAGTGAATGCGCGTTTCATTTTTAACTACAGAGGATGAAAAATACTAATTTTGGTTAACACACACAATAAAAAAGAGACATTATTTATGTCCCTTGGACGAATCTGTATTTCATAAATTTCATTTTAGCAGCAGCAGCTCTTTACAGCTTCGCGCAAAACACGTTGCGAAAATGTGATTTTCTATGACCCTCGCTTTAAAAAAATCCTTTTATTTAAAAAAATACATGGAATTTAAAATATAAATATGGATAAATTCTTAACAATAAAGGATGGAACTACCCATTTAATAGTATATTTTTTTAAGTAAGTGATTTTTGGCCATTTATATATATATATATATATATATATATATATATATATATATATATATATATATATATATATACAAGCAAGTCAAAATATGTTGGTTTACTTTTTTTTTTTTTTTTAAAGAAAACCGCTTAAAAAAATTTTTTTTTTAAATGTTGGTCTTTGCTCCTTTAATTGAAAAAGAATTAGGGTTTGAATTACATTTTTCAAGTAGTTATAAGCTTCGGAAAATAATAAGTTGAATTATTAAAGTTCTGATCACCATTTTTACTGGCCACTTTCTGATACACCTAGTGGATAGCCATTTGTATTTTTCTTTTTGTGCAAATATTCCTTTGTTTTATACTGAAACTGGACATATTCATTTTCCTGGGGGGTTTTTTTGGGGGGGGGAGGGGTGCGGCGTCATTTATAAAAGTATACTTTAGTTTGCTGATGAAAGCTGCGCCCGATTCTGCAATGTTTCTAGTAACTTCGCATGCTTAAAACTCTTTGGTAATCCTCTGCGAGTTTTCATAAAGTGAGATTTGGTTTGTTTTCGAGTTTTGCTAATACTCTCTGTCTGATCTTAACAATTTTTCTTTTGCAGACACCATCCCTTGCACAAAAAGAGACATTTAAAATCATCTGCCGAACTTGAAATATCCACAGTGCTTCTTAACGACATACGCGAACATTAAATAATCTTCCTAGTTCCGCATAGCCAAGGTGAAGCAACGCCCTCTCCTATGAAAAAAAAAAATTTATTTGGACTGAAAAATTCTGAGAGTAACTTAATGGTTTTTGCAAACTGCAGTTTTAACGAATGGTAGTAGGTCAGCATTCTTGACTTCCCTGTAACCCCCCTCTCTCTCTCTCTCTCTCTTTCTCTCTCTCTCTCTCTCTCTCTCTCTCTCTCTCTCTCTCGTTTTTGGTCAGTAATCTTAGTTGACGCCTTGACTTTTCATACGACCCTTCTCGTTTCTCTTTTTAAAATTTTAATTTGTAGATTAATTTAAATTTTTTGTCAATGTCGCCTTTCGTTTCAACTATTTTTATATGGACCCTTTCATCTTGGTTTCCTGATCCAACTTTTGTATGCACTTACGCATGCGCATAGCAATCGATCAATAAAGCGGGCGCCATTATTAAGTTCCGTTCTTACAACCAAACACACGTGTTCCTGTCTTATTATTACACATATATGCTTAACACGGCATGACATGGTGGCAAGCGGTATTATCAAACAACACACAATCTTATAACGTCACAGACAGTAGAAAAAAAAAAAAAAAAAAACGATTATTTTTAATTTCTCGCACACTGAACGAAAAAATTTTTTTTTTCTAATTTCTAACGTTCCACGCTACACAAATTGTCTGTACATTTTTTTTCATCACACTTTCTTATCATCATGGCCACAATTTCATTACAAGTCCCTAGTTTTGATTGGGGCTCGACATGTATCGCCGAATCATTCAAACTATTCCGACAACGAATGGAACTTTACTTCACCGTCAAAGCGACAAAACACGAGGATAAAGTCCCTCTAATACTTCTCGCGACCGGCGAAAAAGGTTTACGCCGGTATAATAGTTGGTCAATGTCGGATGACGATCGCAAGGATCCACAAATAATATTTGCTGCATTTTTGGAGCAGCTAGAACCAGCAACAAATCACCGCGTTTGTAGACTGGAACTCGGAAAATACCAGCAGAGACCAAATGAAACAAGAGACATCTTCATCAACAGATGTCGACTGTTG
>NW_027633559.1:0-38108 GCF_053919585.1 Euprymna scolopes | reverse complement strand
AAAAATATAGAACATTATTAAAAAATATAAAACATTAATAAAAAATAGAACATTATTAAAAAATAGAACATTATTAAAAATATGAAACATTATTAAAAATATAAAACATTAATAAAAAATATAGAACATTATTAAAAAATAGAACATGTTTAAAAAATAGAACATTATTAAAAATATAGAACATTATTAAAAATATAGAATATTAATAAAAAATATAGAACATTAAAAAAATGTACAACATTATTAAAAAATAGAACATTTTTAAAAATATAGAACATTATTGGAACTTTTTTTACTGCTATTGATTGCTGTATGTTGCTGGTCTTGTGCAATTCTAGGAGGTGCAGTATTCCTGGCTTTTCCTTATCCTTTAAGATGTTATTTTATTGCTAATTGTCTGAGGCGTCCCATGTCAGGGAATGCTGGCAGGGATGCCTAGATATTTTTGTAGACGATAGTGTCTTATTGTTAGAACACTTGCTTTTCAAATTGTCTTTTTGAACCATGTTCTCGTTGTGAAAGAGATAAATATAACAACGCTTTGCAACAACTACTGACAATTTAAAAAAACACGACTGAAAACGAATCCGCATGATCGGAAAGTAATTCTCTATTATTAAATGCTCGTAATAAATAGCTCAAATTTTAGAAATTTCCAAAGCAAATCAGCTCAACAGGGCAAAACTGTTATTGTTCTTACATTGTACATGTTGTGTTCTCTACAGGAACGCTAATGTCATCCTCTCGAAAACATGTTCTGCCACCCATCAAAATATAATGTAATTTATAATTTTGAATGCATACTGTCAACTATGTGGGTCGAACAAAATAAAGATTTAATGGAAGGATCCAACAACACGTACCTACCAAAATCAGAAATGGGACATACCAAACAGCTTACCAATACATACGAGTCTTCAATTACTAACCACCTTATAAAAACCCCGGCTTGTGCAGCGAACTTTAGCGCGAATTCTTTTTCAATCCTGAGTCGTGCTCACTCATTATTTCATTAAAAGATCTTGGAGATTGTTCACGTTTTGTTGTGAAGGTCTTCCCTCTGTTAGCAGAAGTAATGGCTCTTTGGTCTGAGTATGATTTGTCTCTAGGATCTTCGACTAATATAACGTTGCTGTATTTCAATAAACATAGATTACCAACTAAGATATTTGATATCAATGTGGTTAATATTATATTTAAAGTGAAGTGTATAGGTATCTAGGAAGGTGTGATTTATAAAGCCTGCAATTTACTGATTTTTTCTGTGTTTAATTTAGAAGTTGTCTCTATCTTTTAATCTAATTATATATAATGTTTCATTAGGGCATAAATAACCAGGTGCATTTAAATATTAACCTGTGTTGTTGTTTTTTAATATCCCATTTGACTAATAGTGTTTGTATTTTCATTAGTACATTTTTGGTAGTTAAAAGAGGGAAACGTTTTGATTATTACTCTGGATTGTTAAAGGGACATTTGTGATCAGTGTATTTTTCTTGAAGGTTTAAGAGCGATTCCAATATTAATATTTTATAATATATATTGTATTTATTACATATATATATTGTATTTATTATATATATATAATAAATACAATATATATTATATATAAATACAAATAAATATCATATAAATACAATATATATTATACAATACATAATGAATACAATATATATATATATAATAAATACAATATATATTTTAAAATACAATTTTGAACACAAATAATTTTATTATAACTTTGTTTTAATGAACGAACATTGCAAATTTTTATTTCAAAATATAGTTGAGAAAGTAACCTATGAACTTTAAAAATTCTTTGAAATTTGGTCGCAAAATAAGTGAGCGGTGAAGCGTTAAAGTACTTCTAGATAGGTAACACGAGCACTTAACCATAAGATATTTTATATTTCCGCTCTTTAGTATTTAATTCAACAGTGCTCAGTGTGTAAATAAAGATAGGTAAAAAGTTATGAAGATATAAACATATATATATGCGTGTGTATGTATGTATGTATGTATGTATGTTGTGACGTCCCTAATACCGAACGTCACGAGATTACATTGTAACAGCTGATGCCATTGTCTTATTTAGTTTTGTCACGTAAGTAGTAGAACCTTTGGAATCTTTAGTTGCGACGATCGAATTTGACCAATCAAATTAACCCTTTTCGTTTCACGTATAGAGAGGCATGGGCAGAAACTCGTGCCAGGACCCGGCACGATATACAGAAATCATTCCTGAAGTGGCAGTGGAGATGAAAAGAAGCCCCTCGTGTATGCGTCACCAAGATAAAAAAAAACGAGGCGGAAATGAATAGCGTTGAAACGCATAATGTGTGATGTACACAAAAAAGCAGGTGCATGAAACGTAAAAAGGGTATTTTGTAATGAATCAACTGTCTAGAGAAACATTTTTTTTTGGAATAGTTGAATTTTCCCACTTCTCAATTGGATGGCACAAGGCCTTAATTTTTGAGTAGCTAACTTGCGGAAATAACAGAGAGAAATAAAAAGATATTTTATTTCGAACGGAAATAAATTATGAACTTCGTGTAGCTCTAGTTTGAAGCACGCACCTCTCCACGAGGGCACCTTGCAACATAAAATCGTCATTTGCGAGTCGTGGATTTTACTTGAGTTTTACAAGCAGTGAATTCGATTTTACCAAGTATGGCACAAGACCTCAAGTTTTTGCGAGTCGTTAGTATCCTTGCATAGTAAGGAAAAGAAACAATAAAAACGAATGGGTGGAATGGGGTCATGTATATTTATATTCTTCATATGAGTTAAGCCCCAATGAAAAGGTTGTTTCTTTTTTGTTTTGTTTTTTTACATAGGGGTCACCACTTATCAAGGCTCAGGAGCCACTCGGGGATAAGGGTTATTGTGTGTACAGTAATCAATGGGATAGTATCGTAGTAATAGTTAGTATTGGCGATTTTATAAGGTGTCATTACTTAAGGGGGCGGTTCATAGGAATTTGTTTATGTTGGACTTGAAGACATCCAAGTTGAATTCGGGGGGGGGGAACAGGCTAGTGGCAGAGTTCCACAGCCGTGCAATTCTAAGAAAGAAGCTTTGTTCATGGAATCTACGTTTTGATTTAGGCACGGATAAAGAGTGGGGAGAATTATTGATAGTGGTTTCAGCTAGTCGGGTGTTTTTCGTGAAAGATTGGCGAGGGGGGGACCAGAGAATAAGCTTAGACGAGCACTTGCATGGAATAACGATAAAATAGAGACAGGTTCGCAACGTCTCTTCTGTGGGGGAGAGGTTGCAGGGTTGTTGACTAATTCATTTTATTCTCTATTTCATTTAAGGTTCTCTCCTTTTCAATATCTTATGCTATGTTTTTAACGTCTACGGGCTTGAGCCAAATGACTTTAAAACCGGCAGGCTCACATAAGACGATCTGGAATTTCTTTGATTCTCACCTTAATATCCCGACGCAATAAGCAATCCTACTGATTGAAAAACATATTTAACAGTCAACTTTCAATGCCTTAGGGATTTTAGCCACGTCGTGCTATTCTGTAATTAAGAATTTTAAGAAAATTTTATTTTTCGTATTTGAGTTTCATTTCAGTTTCGTTGAGTTGTTGATTTTATATAAAAAAAAAAAACTAAAGAAAAGCAAACAATATATATATATATATATATATATATATATATATATATATATATATATATATATATAAAATGAATTTTCCGGATTTGCGTCTTCTTTTATATTTTTGGTGAACATTTATGCCTTTTACTTAACTGCCCAATTAGCCTTCTTTATTTAATGTTTAGGTTCCAGTGTGATATAAACATATTAGTCGAGACCCGGCTCGATACCACTTAACTTAAAGATTTTCCACATAGGTTTTCGTTTGGTGGTATATTTTATATGGTGGACTTCTCCGCCCTGGACTAAGCCGAAATGAAGCGGATCGATATACCAATATTCACGCAGGGATTGAGGATAACGAAAGCGCTTGATACTAGATTGTAATGTAGCAATGCCAATTAAGTTGCACAGAGGCTTCCACACTTTATCCTCGTTAAGAATTGTCAGAGTAAAATACATGAAATTCATGTTACCAGATGTTTAGTTAAGTTATCTATCCAATTAGATTAATTGTTTTTCCCGCCCAAGAGTTATTGCCTTATGAGGCAATGGTGAAGCTTCTCTCAAAGCTTCTCTTAAAGCTTCGCAAAATTTTATGCACACTCACACACACACACGCACACACACGCACACACACACGCATATATATATATTTACATGGGCATCACCACTTATCAAGGCCAAGAGGCCACTCAAGGATAAGGGTTAAAGAGTTTACAGTAGAAATTGGACAATATAGTAATCGTTAGTAATAGAAATTCGGTAAATTTGTTAACAAGTGAGACGGCTCATCAAAAACTTGTTTACGTATGTGTGTGTGTGTGTTTGTGTGTGTGTGTATGTGTGCGTAATTTGATTGCAGAAATTCCCCTCTGGACCAAAATACTGTAGGTTTATAATAACAAATACCATATACAATTTTATTGTGCCTAAACTTTTACCCACCATCCTATGTAACGTTTGAACGCCGTTAAAGACACATTCGTTATAATAGAATCCTATCTAATCTCTTACGAGCAACATCATTACGATTGCCAAGATCTATAGACAAAGTAGTTCATATTTTCCCCTTTACCTGAAAAGTCCTCCCACTCTCCAAGTAAGGACCGTGTAAATATATAACCTTTATAACTATATTGACCTGACACCCTTATAAACTTGATTAAACACTCAGACACCTACAACTGCCATTGCACTTCACTATTCGAAAATAAGAGTTTCTCCCTAATAACATCCCGCCTAATCTCATTCGCTGCGACCATGCAATTCCATTATTTACAAGTAAATTGAACACATACTTTGTTAACATCACCGAGAAAAATATTGCGACACTATTCTACTCGGTGATGGCCATAAAGTAAGTGTTCAATTCAGTAGAACGTTATATTTGAAAAGTGATCGCTGACGATAAAAGTTGTTAAAACTTTTTTGGGGCACAATTTTACTTTTTTCTCATCTGAAAGTTGGTTTTGTTATCGATGAGCTTAACATGGACAAAAAAAAACATTTAAATTGTGGAATTTACATAAACGTCCGCCGAATCTCTTAATAAAAGCCCCTACATAAAACTTCCAACGAGCCTAAAATGGGGTGATTAGGAAAAACAAATTTATTTTTCACTTTTTAAACCATAAACACTATTTCTTTTCATGTAAAACACATGTTCACACTCTAATCTCGAATTACATCATTTTCATTACTTTTCATCCAGTTTGTATGTGGCTACATTTGCGCTATTTTTTGTACTCCCTTTGTCTGTCAAATAATTTATGCCGCTAAACTACAAATCTCCCGTTTATTACATTGCCTACGGATATACTTCTTTGTCATATATTGGCTTTTTAATATAATTGCCTTTTTTTAGTACTCTTTTCCCGAATCTTTTTTTCACACTGCTCAAACATTGCCTTTTTATGTACTTTTTTACCTTACCTCCAACTACACTATTGCCTTCTATATGGTTTAGACTCTGCTAAATAAGACAAACTATGTTAACTTCAACGGAGACAAGTAGTTTTTGAGATATAATGACATGTATTATTAAGTGTAATTCACCGTTCTCTCCACGCGTCATAAAAAAGTATACTTCTCTCCAAACGACATTTTTTTATTAATAGTCTTTGTTGACAACATATATCAAGATTGAACTTGGGGCAAACACTTAGACAGTTTTCCCTCATAAAATGGGGTGGCTATTCCGAAAGCCGTTCTTACAATGGCGAGGTTGGTCGTGTCTATTCCATACAACCTTCTTAACATAAGGAGGTTCAGGATGTCTAGTCCAAAACCAGTTCTTAACATTAAGACGTTGAGGGTTGGCCACGAACAACAACCGTAGTTTATTTTTTATTTTTTACGAGGAGGGGACATGCTTCAACCGGGCAATTACAGATAATATTTCAGAAAAAATAGGGAAAAATCGGAGAAACGAATAATAGAAAAATTCATCAACAAGTAAAATGAAATTCCCGGTTTGTAGAGTTAAAAAGCATAAATTCTTATGCCGTAGGATCGTTTACTTTTATATACAAGTTGAAGCAGAGGAAGCATCATGCTACGAAATAAAGTTTAAATTTCCCGACTGGCAGTAATTGTCACGTCTTGCACTGATGATTTTGTAAGCATGAAACACTAGTGTTTTTAGTATAAAAATAATTGTTAATATTTATTTATACAAATACGTTATAAAACACCCTGTAAATTAATTAAAGTTGAGCACTCTTTAGAGAGTTTAGAAACAGGGGTCAACCTAAGCGAAAAATGCAATATTCCAATTCTTGTGGTTGAATACACTTTGATTCTTTATTGTTTATGCCCATTGACCTGAAATTTACAATCACTTATCTTCTATCAATTCCCATGTCACTTGTTAGTAGACTAGAGATATAATGCTAGCCAACGGAGTTAATGTAATCTTTGGCGCTGTGTTCTAACTTACCACAGTAATTGTCATTTCCTACACAGATGATTGTGTAACCGTGGAAACTGTAGTGTTTTTAGGTAAAAAAATAATTGTTTATATTTACTTATAAAAATGACATTTTATATATATATATAAATATATATATATATATAAGTTTTCACCAAACATTTGATGTGTTCGCTTAAGAAGGAGAACAATGCTTTAACGGTCTCTCAAATACTAGATTATGACATGTTCTCTTGCTAAAATGATCACATGTCCGAGCTGGAGCATGCCAATGTTTATCAAGATCTGAAATAAAAACGAACTTCAAAGAAGATACGAAAAAAAGGTTTTTCAAGACAGGATCGGATTTATATTTTTTTTAATTTTGTTATTTTCTTTTGTTTTCTTTGTATATGAGGTGTGCGTGCTGAATAATGAGTCCGCGTTATCTTTGCAACGGTTCTAAAGCTGACCATGCAGAACGACAAGTTAGAAACATTTGACTGTGATCAGTTCATAAGATTCTCCATTCTGTTACTGTTACTGAAATATAATTCTTACAAAGAATGAATAAGAAAATGTTTAGCATAGAGATTTTGGTTCAGATGACACCAAGCAAATGAATATTATCGAGATCGATTGCCATAACTATTTTGAAGTCATACTAAATCAGAACATGTAAGTTTCCTGATGTATCTTTGGTAGTTTCTGGGATTTAGTCAGATGCACAAACATACCAAACTAAAAACCTAGAAAGCTGATTGGCCAACTAAAATCCTCAATAGAAAAGGACCATATAAAAACGATAAACAGAATTCGTATTCGTGTATTTGTAGAGTGTTACCACATAGGAAGACTAAACAAAATCACTTGTCGTAAGGGTTAAAGAAATTGATAATGATGATTAATACTCTGAGAAGATTGAAAAGCTCTCTTCACCACACATTAAAAATAATAATCGCCGTATAAAACAACAATTATTTCCACTTTCATCAGAAACTTTACTCATGGAATGTAAAACAATAGAATAAAATAAAAAGAAGTGAGAGTCACGTGGCTGCGGAGAGTAAACACAATGTATACTTTGCATCATTTAAATAATATTAAGTTAAACATGTTGTGTAAATACGTAGGTTATCACCTTACACGTATGTTTTGATGCTGGTTCTATTGTTTTCTATATTATAGACGGTGATGAGTAATAAGTCTGCTTTATCTTTTTTTTAAAGCTGATTGACAAAAAAAAACTAAGAAATATTTAGCTGTGATCAATTTATAAGAACAACCATTGTTTATCAAGTTATTATGATTTTTCAAATCTGTTTCGCAGTTTATGTGTAGTATGTGTGTGTTTGTGTGTGTGTGTCTGTGTGCGCGCACGCGTGTGTGTATAACAATTTTTATGCACAGACGCGTATTTCATATTCACTGCAACTAAATTTATACTTTGACCCTTATCCTTGAGGTGCCTAGCGGCCTTGATAAGTGGTGATGCCTATGTAAAAAGAAGTTATAAGTCATACGAAAACCAGTTGATGATTTCAAGTTTAATCTTGAAACATAGTTGAGAATTTTTCCGCAATTCAATAAATAAGCAATGACATGCTCTTTCATCTACTAATACATACATACATACATACACACACACACACACATATATATATATATATATATATATATATATATATATATATATATATATATAGTCTTTGAAGTTTTTAACCTTAAAAACTATACAAAGAATATTTTTTATCATTCGTTATAAAACCATTTAGTCAGTAAGTCAATTAACCACCTGCAATCACTGCATCAACTCGCTCTCGAATTTACTATAGTAGTAATAATTTATTCTTTTAAGGGATCATCAGTGGTTTACCATGAAACACTGTTTCGGGAATTTAAAAACAAAACATAACACCAAAAGATGGAGGAAGTGAGGAAGCATGGCTGTGGAAATCTTTTTACCCAAATACGATGTTCAGCATGTTAAAAATATACCTTTTGTTGTAAAAATCTAATGGATAAACTTCTGAAGAAGTTGATGGGGACAGGATATTTTTATGGAAACATAAATCGTAAAATTGCCTACTCATCAATGAAACAGCTGTAATGGAAAATATCCAGGAAATAAACGATGGTTATAAAAACGAGAACGTAAGTCTTTGAATTTTCAAAAAAATTTGCACTATATATATATATATATATATATATACATATATATATATATAAATAATTAGCTAAGTTTGCGTATATATATATATATATATATATATATATATATATATATATATATATATAAATGGATAACAAAACAGCTGTATTCAAAATTCCAAAATTTTATTTATCTTCAAATTTTTCTGTCCAACAAAACACGCAGAAAATTTAGGTTTATTAACATTTCTATGAAATGAGAAAGTAATATTGTGCTATACAGTTTTACAAAAATATTAAATCACATTCTAAACGGCAATCTTTAATTTAGTCTTACCGTTTAGTACAGTTTGACAAGCAATATTCTTGTTTTTACACTTTTTTCAAATGTTCCATTTTTTTACGTAACTTTTAGCAAACTTCTTTCTTCGGTGAAAACCCGTTCTTGGCGGAAATACTTACGAGTTCTCGTCTCACGTTATTATAACAAAGAATATTTTATTATTAATATTTTAGCAGCAGTAGTAGTAGTAGTAGTAGTAGTAGTAGAAGTAGTAGTTATATATTTGAAAACGATGCTACAGAAAAAAAGTGAGTCGCTCTCATATTCTTGTGTCGGGTTGCCAAATTAGTTCTTTAAAAGCAAAATTTCGCGAATCTGGCCTTTTTTGAAGTAGATTGGCTTTCACAAACTGTATCTGTCTTTTTCAGAGAGTAACGTACGAACTAAATTAGAAAGACCCGAGCAGAATAGGTAAATTATTCTTTATTAACTAATATCAGAAAGCAAAGTGAAAAAAAGCGTTCTTTTCTACCTTTGTATATGTTGTTGTTAATATGTCTGTTAAAAGAAATAAAAGTACTGAAAGTGAAATATTTAATTAAAAAAGGGGCGTGATTATAATAGCCGCATTATATCATTACCAACACTCTAAAGAAAAGAAAATAATAAAAGAGTATTCATAGATTCTCTATTTGTAATACTATTAATTAAGGCCGCTTAAGTATTTAAATAATTGATAGAATTATAGGGAATCTACCTCTTGTTATGGCATCGTAAAATTGATTGCAAAATAATGTCATTGTTTATGTAAGAAATTCAAAAGATTGCAAAATAATGTCATTGTTTATACAAAAGCATACACACAACACGCACATGTAAATCGTGCAATTTAATTTTATTAGTATAACAAGAGGCATATGATATTTTAGGTTATAAACAGACAAAAGCGTCAGTCTAACAGAAATTCAAGTGAACAAAATTTAATTTAATACTGGAAGAAATACAAAACTGGAAAAGGGTTCATCCCAATTGCCAAAAAATAGTTGAACGATAATATGTAGAATTTGGCAGGGACTTTTTGAGGTTGCAAAAAATAATCGTTCTATGACCGACCCAGGTAACAAGTATCAATAAAAAGTAACGAGTTTTTTGCCATAGTAACGATCTAATGTTCTGGTCTATACAAGATATGGTAGACTTTGGTATATAGGTTTTGTAACCTCCTCGGAAAATTCTCCTCACATCGTTTACCTTAAATACTATTAGCTCATCTTTCCTTATGTTGGCAAAAATATCCCTCAAAAGGAGAATATTATTACCAACAAAGCGCCGGAATAGGCTGAGCGCTGATCAAATTAAAAACCGCTAGAAAAAAGAAAAACAATTATCGTATTTCAATGAAAGAAAAATGTAAGGCAATTAATATTTAAGTTTTATAAATAAATAATTTTTTAATATGTACCAACAAAAGAAAATCTTATTTTTGTAAAACTGTTTGAAAGTAGCAACAAATGAAAGCAAGTTTTTTGTAAAAATATTTGTTATGTAATTTTGGGTGGAAACGACGAATTTTTTGTTTGTTATTCAGTTTTTTTTTGTTTTTTTTTTGTATGCCAAAATTTCGGGGTAGGTTATTTTCTTAATCGGGTAGTTTTCTGCGATATGATTTATGACGGAGACAAATGGATTTTTGTTTCCGAAATTTTGTTCCTACATGAATAACAATAAGTAGGTATCGAGTAGTTGCCAACTGCTTCCACATTATTTTTTGCTGCATTGCTTGGCCTCCTTTTGATCTGAAGACTTTTCAACAGTTGGATAATTCTCGGTGAATCATTCTTGTTAGTTGGCATGTCGAGGAATCACAATTATATAATTTTGAGTATCTATAACATTTCCATACGGGACTTGAAAAAAATCCGCCATGACACAAGAATTCTCACTGCTTACATTGTCCATTAGTACTTCTCCAAGTGAAATCATTGTTTATAATATCGTTTTGTCAAGCGATTTTTCGTTAGCTCAGCGTTTTCTGCAATATTCCGGCGGTTTACGTGAGCTGACGAGTTATGTCGAGTCATGGAAAAACGGGCCGTTAAACACAAACGTACCAAATTTTCTTGAAGATTTTATCTATCTTTAGTTGTTCACGATGTCTAAACTTGACACTGAACGTATCACCCATATGTCTCTCATCTAATGATAACTATCGCTGTCACCAAATTACCCAGACCGTGTTGTTCCGCATTCCTTTTTTAAATTTCGTTAATCCCGAATAAATCTACAAAATAAATCATTGTTTTGATTTTTCTCTCATATGGGTTCCATCCTCGAAGGTCTTTGGTTTCACCAAAAACGTCTTCATAAAAACAGAAATTGTCAATAAAAACAGGATAGCCGAAGACATTCGAGCTATACACAACCGGGAGCATTTGTCGTTGCTGAAGATTTTTATCATGCTCGAAGAATCAGAGTGGGTCGGTGTCAGGGATTTATCCGTTTCATTCAAGAGATGATTTGTCAAGAATCAAAGAGAAAGACTGAGAGAAAGAGAGAAGCAAATAATGAACGGGGAATCGAGTGAGTCAAGAGAAAGATGGGGAAGAAAAGATGTTGAGATTGAGAGATAGATACTTGAAGAAGAGAACGCTATGGCACGGAGATATTCATTCAATTCAAAATTTACTGAGTGAATGTGGGAGAAAGAGAGGACGATAGAGAGGCAAGAATAGCTAGACATTGAGGCGGAGAAAGAGAGATGGGTAGAGATTGATAGATAAATGATTAAAAGAGAGGTTTACGTGCCGATAAATTATCCATTTTATTAAACCAATAGATTTTTCAAGAAAGAAAGAGGAATCTGTTTGTACATATATATATATATACACACACACATATATATATATATATATATATATATATATATATATATATATATATATAAAGACAAAGAGATGGGCAGGCAAAGAGAGAGATGGGGGGGAGAAACACTAGAAACTAAGGTAGAGACAGAGAAACAGTAAGAATTATGAGCTAGCGAGAGTATAGAGCACTGGAAAACTGAAAGAGAGAAAGAGAAAGAAAGAAGCACAGACAGGACCGTACATACAAACACAAAGAGAGAAAGGTGGGTGAGAGAAGAGTGAGAATGGAAAGGGGAAGAGACATAGTATATAAAACCAGACGGGAAATATGGAGACAGATTGAAATACAGAGAAAGAGAAAGGAGCAATGACAAGGGTAAAAGAGAAACTGTCGAAACAATAGCGAATTAAACACATAGAGTCTAAATGAGAGACGGGATAAAGTGCAGGTATATATATGCAAAGATAAAAAAAAAACAAGACAAACAGAAATAGGTAGGTAGGTAAGTAAGTAGGTAGGTAGGTAGGTAGGTAGATAGATAGATAGAGAGAGAGGGGGAGAGAGAGGGAGAGAGAGGGAGAGAGAGAGTAAGTGTCACCTAAATAGAGAAACTAAGAGAATTGTTAAGAAAAAAAAAAGGATTCGAAGTAAACAGGCGGTTACTGAGAGAGAAAAGGCAATGTATAAATAGATAGAGAGGGAGATAATGATGTAGTGATATATATAAAGAGAGGGTTGAGCGAGAAATCTGACTAGAGAGCGAGCGCAACGCATACAGACAAGCATATGGCGAAAGAGTTTAATGCAAATTATAAAACACCGACAAGTATCTTCATTCCTTATGTATATGTTAAAACAAACTGACACGAGGACACTCTTGTTTACAAGTAAATTCTGACCAAATATTTTAAATAAATGTCTTCGGAGCCCAAAGAAAGTTCCTTCCGCATGGCTACGGATTGTCTTCCACAAGCAATGGTGCAACTTCTACTAGCAATATTACCTTAATGATTTATACTCCATCAGACCAGATGAATGTTGGCCCTAGAATCCATCAAAATCAAGAAACAAACTATAATATGGTTTAAATGTTATAAAAGGGAAAGTAATATACTTTATATAGTATAGTATTGTATACTATACTGTATAGTATACAGTATAATAGTACGCAGGCTCCTTCAGTCTTTAACAGACTATTGATACACACTAAGGGGTGCCTGTGATTGAATTTTTTGTTGTAGGAGGTATGCAATCTCCAATCACGCCTCTCCTGAGTCGACATTGTTAAATACCAGTGACAAGTGACGTGTTGGTATAGGAAGACTGGAAATAAATGCCGACATAAGCGGACAGCACATACAGCGCCTAGAATTCCCAAATGGTCACCCATCTGGTATTAACCAGGCTCAACGTTACTTAACTTCGGGATCTAACGAGAATCAGTGTGTCAAAGCGATTATGCTGTATATAGTATAGTAATATACTTAATATACGCTATGTCCGATAAGAAAGGAGAAAAACAATAAACACTTGCATATGTATGTGTGCTTCATAAAATAACAAATGCTGGTTTCAGGAAGGGATCTCTTGATTTCGGAAAAGTTATTGAACTAAAATGGACAACAAATATAGAGAAGTAGGCTGTCATAGAAAAAGGCAGGGATAGTGATATAGACAGGAGATATAATGAGCGAGTAAACTACCCAGATAGATAAAGAAGAACTAAAAAACTAGAACAGAAAGAGCAAGCCACAATGCCAATAAGTTGAAAAACTTTTAGAAACAGACATGATAAACATGAAAGCAAAACTAAAAGTATGGAAAGGTGACACTGACTAACCACAGGAAACTTCAAATAAAATGACCCAACGATTACATGCAATGAGACATGAACACATTTAGATGAACTCAATGTGACTAAAATTCTTTTGAAAATGTTTGATGGGATATTGGAAAAGGACTAAAAGAAATTAGAATCTAAGGGAAGATTGACATCATACAAAAACAATACCGACGAAAATCGCCGAAAGATCCCCCAACCAAATAAATCAAAACACCTGACTGCTTTCGGCTGCGGGGAAAGTGTGAAGCTCTTTTTATCAATCGGTTTTATTAATTTTTTTTTTGCACTCTAATTTAATAACACGAAACACGTGTGCGAAATATGCTGTAGTTATCAAATAATTGACAAATTCTTGACTGTAGAGAAACTCTTTTGACAACTAAATTGTGACGGGCGACGGAAAGAGAGAGATATGGGCGGTGGTGACTGACTGATTTGTACAGTGCGTCTCTAACTTCCGTACCTCTTCCTGACCGACCCAAAACCATGTGTGTTTATTACGATTGCTTTTATTATTCCTTTGTACAGGCCAGAATCAATGTTGCTTTTGTCCAACTTACTCTTTGTTTTGGGGAACTTGTCATCACCGGGGAGTGTTATTACTTAAATTCTCGTCTATCTCGTTATTGGCCGGTACCATTATTTTACAGACATACTTGAAAACTGAAAGAAAATTACCACCTGTAAAATAACTAGTAACAAAGAAAGAACAGTACACGAATCCAAACTCAAGATACATGCTAATATGTATTTTTGTTCTGGGATTGAATAATGTTTGAAAATCATTCCGTTTTAATGGTTTTAATTAACCATAATTCAGAATTAACTGAACAAATCATTCACGAGTCTTTAAACTACCTATGTGTTTCTATCGTACTCTATGTCCTTTTATCTACTCCCTAATATTTCTAGATAATTTAAAACATTTAAAAAAAGAAGAGTAACTCTTTTTCAGCATTTTCGTATAATTTGTATAGTGGTTACACGCAACACAAATAAATGTGTAAAATGGATGTCAAAATAATGTAGTTATTTCTAAATTATTTTTTAATATAAATGAAAAGAGACTTAGTGTTTTTAATTCTGCATGAAGAATATTTCATTATTTATTTCAGTATGTTCTCATAAATTATCTGGCACTTTTCTGTTGTTAACGCTTTATTTCATTTTAAGATATCCGTGTTTCATTTTGAAATTCTTCTTAGTTCTCAAACACTATAATCAGTTGCTTCCCTTCTGCTCAGTTAATCGCATAATTATGTTATAGTTTATCTTTCTAGCAGCTTTCGTTTGTTTAGACTGATTTGCAGCAGCAGAATTCATCTGGTTTCATGGAGAAATGATCTTAGTGTTGTACTAGATCTAATAGCTCTATGATTGCTCGTACGAGCCAGTATCTAGGTGTCAAAGCGATCTTGTTTTGTTTTAATACAATGTCAAATTGAATATCTTCATATCAGCGTGTCTTCTTTAACAAAATGGACATAGAAATATGTTTAGTAGTTATTCGCACTCTCTTCTTTATAGATACGTAGCAGTTATAAGTTTTCAAATAAAATACAGGTATTTTTATTACATGGATTATTCGGACTACTGTTCTCATCTTGGATTTTATTTTTACAACGTTCCTACTTGTTAACCTTCGACCTTCTTCATGTATATAGTGTTAAACTCGGGAGTCTTTCAGTTGAATTTGGTACATAAAACGGAAACTTTTATTTAATCCATGTGAATAGGTTTTTCTCAGCCTGTCTGCTATGAAAGGGTAGAGCTCTTAAATAACTCGCAATTGTGTGTTTAGTATCTTACGTACTGAGGATTTAACCTTAAACCTCCAGATTATTGTCACTTGGAACTGATTATTACCTACTTTACGGACTTTTTCCCGGTCATGGTGGATGAAACGAACGCAAGCTAAGCTACCTCCATGTATTGAATATAAGAATTTTCTGTATAAATTCCCGCATTCAGCGGTAATTTTGTTGTAGTGCTTTCTATATGTAAAGTGTTCGAATTAATGCCTAAATGTTTGTGTTTGATGTAGGTTTATACAAGTGGTCGTCGATGGGCAGTATGCTGATGTGCTCAACGATCAATCCAGAACCCAACTGTTGTCCTTATTGTCATTAATGATCTCCTTAATCACATTGTAGGTTTACTTGTCGACATATACGCAGACGACACTATCATCTATGGTTAATATTTCAAATGCCAGTAATTACCAAGTTTTCTCCCAGTCTCCACCCCATCCGATTTTGAGCACGTGGGACAATGGAATAAAATGTAACTAGTTAACTTTAATCCATCCAACCAAGTTTCTGTCTGTTCACCACCAATGCTTTGATCCCAATTTACCTCAATTGATGTGATTGGTGCTGTTGCCAGGATTACTGGAATATAATCAGATCATGCTACCAAACATTAATGTATATCACTCCCGACCTAATCGACTACCTAAATAAAGGATAAATACACCCTAAATGGAATACCGTTGCAACATCTTAAGAAGAGTTGCTTCGATAACCTTATCCAGCTTTGACATAGTTATAAATCCGGCTTCAAAACCTAGTAAGTAACGCCCTTTTATCTTTATGGCAATCTCTTTCTCACAGAAAAGACGTTGCGAGCTTTTCTATGCTCTACCGTTTTATCTGTTGTAAGTGCTCGTCTAAGCTTCAATCTATGCCCCTTGCGAAACTTTCACAAAAAGCACTCGTCTAGCTACAACCGTTATCAATAATTGGCCACACTCTCAATCTATGCCTAAATCTAAACGCAAATTCCATAAACAAGACTTCTTTCCTAGAACTGCTCACCTATGTAACTCCGTTTCACTGGTATGTTTCCCAGTTGTCTAGAACATGGTCGTCTTTAAGTCGAATATGAACAGTTTGCCCCAGTTTTCATCAAAGACGATCACTAACATGTTGTCTAAGAAACCAAATTTTACTCATTAACCCTTATCCTCGAGTGACCTCCGGTCCTTGATAAGAAGTAACTCCTCTGTAAAAAAAAAAGAGAACGATATAGGGCCAAACGTTCCTAAATTATAGCGAAGCCTTTAAAGTTATAACATCATTTATAACTTATTGAGTTTGAGTTCAAATATTTTGTGTCAGGTGAAGAAGATGGCTAGATAGTGTCAAACACTCCCGAGGACAGAACGAAAGATCAAAACTATTCTATTATAATGTTGCCACTGATATCGTGGCAAAGGAAAATTAACATTATTTTTCTGATCAGGCAATCGACAGAATAGTACCCGCTAGACAGATCGAAGTTCACTTAATTGTGGGTGGACATACACACCCTTCACAGATCGTCCCGACAGGTGCAGATCATGTGGACGTAATCTGATAAATAATGGCGTTTGTCTAATCAAGTGACGTTCACAACGTGAATATCGCGTGATGACAGCTCATCAAACCCCGGTTTTGTCCTAGATAGGGAACCTCTATTTTATGAACTATGTCCGTTCTCTCGTTGGAATTTTACAGTTTCACGGATCAATGAGGGTGTAGTGCTATCATTCACCGTGTAGAGTTTTGTTTTATTTCAAAGTTATTTTAAACGAAAAAAAAAATAGGTAATCTAAATTGTAAAATAAAAATTATTACAGACTACATAATTTAAGATACATTCAACATATCTAACTATTAGTACTAGTTAAAAAGATATTTAACAGGCTTTCATGACTCATTCCAGAAGATTTTGGTACAATCTAGCTGTATCTATCCGGAGTTGCGCATAAATCATTTACGATAATTTTTACGTTATTTCCAAGCAAAGAAATATAGCTGTATCATGGATTTTATATCGAATTGATACTTATATTCGTCAAAATAAATTACTTGTATTTCAGCGACTTCTTTTTGAATAATTAGCTGGTCGTACGGTATCTTCTTTGAACGTTAGTATTAAGATTGGGATTAGGGGTAAGAATAGTTAAGTTCAAGGTTCAGTAACTACACATTTTTCTTAACGAATTAAAAGTGTCTCCTTTATTCTTGTATTGCTTTCCAATCTTTTATCCTTTCGTTCTAGCTGTGTATGGGACATTTTACTGGGTGCTAGACATTTACGTGCTGTCTCAGACATTCGATCCGAGAAATGCTTTGAAGATTCTAACGTGCATTTGTTTTTATGTCTCTTGCACTTGGTTCGCCGGGTATATTTGTCACTTATGTTTGAAATTCTTTTCTTGAGCTAAGAGATTCCAATTTCTTATTAGGTTGTTAAATTTTCCCTCTCAGTTCTCTTAAACCAGTCTCATTAGAGACAATAACTTCTACTAAAGTTGCTTTTTTTCCTGTTGTCGTGTAATGGGTAGATTGCAATACACAGTGTATATCGCATAACAGACTGTAGATATCAGGGAAACAAAGTAGATTTCTGACACGAAGTTTTCAATCCAAAGCGGCATCCAATTTTAATTGACTTTTTTTTTCCTTTTTTAGAAAGTATCACTAATATGTGCGTTTAGTTGCATATTTATATATAAAATGTTGAGTTTAATATAAAAAAAATCCCATTCTCTTGATGGCGTCCGATACATCCTTTCTTGAGAGCGTGGCCTCATTAAAATTTTTTTAAAAAACACACGTACTACAATACTTTTAAAAGGGGAGATAATGCCTGAGGAGATTGTATCACGGACACAGAATATAACACATTAAATTGAAATTATATAATAACTAATTCAAAAGAGACACTATAGATAAAAGTAGTAGCATGGATGCAACTTCAGACAGATACCAAATCTTCAGTAGACATTTTTTTACCAAATTAATTTGTTTTTTTTAATTAAGATTTTCAAATGTAAATGTTATTATTGTGACATTGTTTCGTTATTATATTAGTAAATGTGCTGGGTTTCTATAAAACTAGAATTTTTATGGACACTAAGTTAATGACTGGTATCAAGGCCTAAAAGGCGGATAAAGTTTACTGAGATGTTCAATTGGTTGTAGAAAGAATCGGATTAAAGTGACAGGATACGATTACTTAAGATTATGTATTTGTTGACATTAGACTTGAAGACGGTTGCGTTTTAGTCAACAGGAAAACAAACTGAGAACAGGTTGAAAGTTCTGTGGAAGAACCTCTGTTCATGAAAGTTACACTTGGTTCTACACACACCGAGGAAGAAAAGACAGCTTTATTCAATATTGTTAGCTAGACGAGTACTTACTATGTATATTATACGGAAGGGACACAATATATAGTAGCTCAATCGATCAGCTATCCTGGAAATTATTGTAGATATCGTAGAGAAATACAAGCAACATCACTTCTGTGAAAGGAAAACCGTAGAAAGAAGAAAACGCATCCCCCACTAGGGAGCGAAGTCGCCGTTGTATTTTTGAACACAAGAAAACATGCTCTAGCCACAATCACCTTGAATTTAGCATCAGTAGCTTATCTTAAGATGCATCTTACTTCCATACAAGTAGAGGATTGTGTCAGGAGTCAGGTATTTTCTGGAGCATAATAAAGATTTCACTAGTTTCCTAGCGACTTTAGAAACTCATTTAGCATAGAATTTATTTAAGATTCGTAATTGAAAATCAGTCTTGAGGGTTACAAATACAAAAGGAGACTTTCTCAATGAGAGAGCGATTCAATTCAGCTATTGCAAAATGAGCATCTGAGCGATGGTGGTGAAAGAAGGTGGCTATGTTGAATAGATGTCAGCTTTACTACATAATCAAGTTATTTGAATTGATTTATTTAATAAAAGTTTTAAAATAAAGCTGTAGCGTTGTTTTCTTTAGGGCGACAATTTTATCGTTCTATCTTACCTAAGGTTGATATGCCGTAAAACAACCAACCAACCAACCAACCAACCAACCAACTTACCTAAGATTAGTTGAATGTAGAAAGCCATGTTTTCTCATATTGCATCACATTCTCCAAATTATACGAAAAAAGCAAGACCTTCATCATCAGTGATCTTCAAGTAATGGCTGACGAATTAGAAAAAGCTACCATTGGATGAAATAAAGGGTTCGCGTTCGAAATTCCCGACAGATTTCCGAGGTTGTCATAAAGATTCTCCCAGTTCGACAAAACGCACCGGAAGAAGACCAAAACCGTTGCAAGAATGGCACACAAGACAAGAACGGTAATGTGAATAACCCAAACATTACAAACGAAAAGGTGCAATGCTTTCAGTTTGGTGCTTTCTTGCCAGAATATTAAACATTAAACATTGCATGCAATTATGGTTTTATGAATTCTGTTTCGTTTTCCCTTTTTGCCCTTTTTATGCAAGGATTAGTGATTTACTTACTAGACACTATTACGGACTGTGGCATTGGTTATGCCGAGTTCGAATCTAGTCTAAACTATTGCGGTCAATTAAGCACGAATAAAATGAGAAAACGTATTTTTGGTTGAAAATAGAGGTGTGTTTTTGTCGTTTACGTTTTTATCGTGAATATCGGCAGTCAATTCACCTACAAACCGTTTGTTTTCACGGTCTCTATCACCGAGCCATAGTAGCTAGCCTCTGTTTTCTTGCCTGCGCGCTGTGCGAACTCTGATAAAAGGTTGAAAAGTTAATAAAGGAAAATGTAATCCAACGAATATAATGATAATAAGCCAAGGAATAATAAAATGTAGAAGTAAAAGAAAAACATATGAAAAGTAGTAGTAGTAATAGTAGAACAAGTCGTAGAAATAAAATAAAACGCAGAAAAATATAAAGACTTACAATAAGAACAAACATAAGAATTACAAAAAAAAATGAGAAAAACAAGTGAAGCATGCATGGTCCCCCGTGATTGCACAGTAGACGGGGCATAAAAAATTAGCCCCTAAAGTTCCCATGGGACGTCAAATCCTGGCGAAAATTAACAAACGGTGCAGTTAGGCATTAACATATGTAAATATGAGTTTTGCAACATGGCAATAAAAAAATGACTAAGTCCATCATTTGCTCCCCCCATTCTGGCCCAAAAGTCCCCAAGGCCTTAACATATTTAAATTTGAGTTCAAAACCATGCAAAACTGCTAAATAAACATGCACAGAAAATTTTGGACAAATATGGTAAAATAATCCCCAAAATGGAGTGTTTTTATTAGCCCTAAAAGAGCTCCTGGGGCACACCCAAAGGTTATCACGAAGTATAGACAAAAAATTATATAGAAATCCGTTAGTTACAATTTTTCAGAAAGTTTTATAAAAATCCAAGGCATCAATTCTTTTTGATAAGCTCAAAAGGGTCACTTTTAGCCATTTTAACCCGAAAGGCACCTCTTGGGTGGGGGGACAACCAGAGTTTTCCAGGAAAATCCGTTCTGTTACTTTTTTACGCATATCATGTGCAAAATTTTTACAAAATTCCAAGGCGCAATTATTGTGAGAATGCGAACAGATGAACGGACGAACGAACAAAGGTGAATTTAGAAGTCCACCTTCCGTTTGTCGGGGCACTAAAAACAGATCTAGGAAAGAAAAAAAAAAACACTAAAATGAGAACATTAAAAAGAAGGAAATGCTAAATTAGAAGATTGGATGATCTTTTAAACTGAGACACATTGCATGAGGAAACATTTTTTACCATTATGTGTCATGTCGAAATTAGTATATATTTACGAAAAATGATCCCGTAGAAAATTTGCTTGATGTATTTTTAACAAAAAAAAAAAAAAACATCCACAATTATGTTCTGTTTATAAAGGACCGAATCTTAATTTAAATCAATTCAAGTCAGAGGAGATAAGTCAGTTTGTCATACTGAATTGGTCGCACAACTATTCCACATTAAAACATACAGTAAAACTCGATTATTTGGTAAATCTTATTTTACTTGTAAATATATTTTTACTCGATCATTTTTGTAAGATAACTGAGACCATCATACAGATTCCCGAGTTCGACAAGACACATTAGAAGAAGGTTCGAGATCACATAGGCCGAAACGCTGTCAGTATGATATCCAAGACAATAACAATATTCGGACTTTGTATAAATTTATACGAATTTCGCCATAACACGTAAGTACGTAATAATGTTTTCACTTGAAATTCGTTGGTTTAAAAAATCACCAACCTACTCACGCACCAAATCTGAAATGGTAAAGAAACGCACGCACCAATTCAATCAGCGTCCGGTTAATATTTGCATCTATTTCACATGGTTAAAAGGTCGCATCTTACAAATATCCGTTATTGGTTTTATTACAAGCTTTTCTTTAATGACTGCCGTCAATGCCAGCCTCGTTTTGAGATGAGATCAGTATCGTCCAGAAGAAATGTTATGTGTATTAGACACCTTTATTATTTACGTGAGTGTCCATTATGGAAACTGAATTACACGCTACATTTCACACGGATGTGGGAAATAACAGACGCAGGCATGTTAATATATTTTCAAGGAGGCCTAATGTCCTCGCTGGCATATATTTTTTTCGTTTATTTATTGTCAGATTTCGTTAAAGGGCATTCTTTGCTTTGAGGGGGTTCTTCGTTTAGGGAAACTATTTTTCTCTTCCAGGCATTTGCCAGCTTCCCATTGCAAACAACCTTATACATATAGTCAGTAAAACGCGTGGGTGTTCATCTCACGAGAAGTCGCACTCTAGAGATGTAGACAAATAGTTTTGAACAGACTCGTTGAAAGGTGGTTCAGAAGATAGACCACAAACGAATCGTTTTGTCTTCGAAGAATAATATTTTTCATTTATCACGTATTACTCCATCTAAACGGGTTACTGCTATTTAAATAAAAAAATATGCAACATAGTGTCCGGAAATACTGTAGGACTTTGCAAAAGTAATGCCTCCTTTTTTTACTGGCCTGAATTGATCAGCGCGGATTGCAAATAACATTGTTTTGATGAATTCATAACTTAAAGTTATATCTTCCTGTTGCAGATATTGACGGGATGAGGCTCTAAGAAAGTAACCTCTGTCATAGACGTACGCTAGAGGCAGAGATCCGTTATTGAATTCCTGGCAAAAATGCATTGAGAATAGTGGTGACTATGTAGAAAAATAAATTCCAGGGCAAAGAAAGTCTTCTATTTTAATGGTAAAACGCCTATCTTCGGTAATGTTTATGTATTTATATAAATATACATAAATATTTCTCTCTCTCTCTCTCTCTTTCTCTCTCTCTCTCTCACTCTGTGACAGCCTGCACTGATGATTCCTGAAAGGATGAAACACTTGTGTTTGCAGGGTAGATATTTAATAATTATTATAATATATATATATATATATATATATATATATATATATATATATATATATATATATATATATATATATATATATATATATACAGGTAAAAATACACTTTCGTAAATAATTGAATTCATTCAAAACATATCGCTAAAACAAAAACAAACAACATCTAAGTAAAGATGGGTGAGCGGAAAGGGGTTAAGGCTCATTACCGTTGGGTCCTGATTCCGAATCTCGCTAGATTCAGCCACTCTGAAGAGTCGTAGACGACGAAACACCTGTCAGTGGATAATTATATTTTAAATACAATATATATACCGCTCCCCATGTGTGGGTGCCGGGTTGGTTAAAGGTAAAATTCTTCCCAACTCGCATTTAGGTAAAAATGCACTTTCGTAAATAATTGAATCCATTCAAAACATATCGCTAAAACAAAAACAAACAACATCTCTCTCTCTCTCTCTCTTTATATATATATATATATATATATATATATATATATATATATATATATATATATATATATAAACATATATATATATATATATATATATATATATATATATATATATATATATATATATATATAAAGTTACTTTGACTGTCTGTGTAAGAAATGGAATCTACCAATCTGCTCTGTGAATGTTTGGTATACATGTTTGAAACCCTTCCTCTCATATATACGCAGTATGACCATTCCGTGTATATGTACACACTCAAAGCAATCATTACAACATATGTTTGATTTAGTGACTATATAACAAACATACAGGTGATTTGAAACTGTAGAACAAATCTTATTTGTATCTTCGCCGGTAAAACTGGCTGCTAAGAGATTAAAATAAATAAAAATGAACTTGGCAGGTGTAAGTCGACTACACGTATATGTGTATGCGTATATGCATACACAAATACGCATTAATACATTTACCAACGTTATTTATTTATATGCGTTTGGACTTCGCTCAGACCGAATAATGCTAGATTCATTGAAAAACTGAGCAACACAAAAAACAGAAACGCAACGGATAAAGGGAGAACAGAAAAATGGGAAGAAAAATAGTTTCATGGACGATTCATAAGGAGAATAAAACTTGAGACCAACGAAAATACTTGCACATATCTATGACAAAGAAACATAAACAGAAAAACTGAATCCCTAATATCATCTTAACAAGACCACGCGATTAAAACTAGTCACAGCAAAGCAAATATCGATTAAACACAAGTAAACAGCAAATACAGATTTTTTTTCGGGCCGGGATCAAAGTGTAGTATCTGTTCCGGCAGATGCTGCACTTAAGATAATTTGTACCAGTCAATGGAGGGGAAACCCTCTATACTGGGACAATTATTATTTTTGGTAACCAGAGTGCCCCCTTTTTGCCTACTTTTAGGGGAGCTGGTTTTTACCTCACATTAAAAACGGCCTTGTGCCTAATTTGCTCAGTGGGGGAGCAAATAAACACCATCTGTTCCGGCAGATACTGCAAGCTTTGACTAGCAAAGACCAGATGTGGGGGCAACCCCACATGCCTGACCTTTAACCAGCTCCCATTTCCCACCTCTCGGGAGCTGGTCCCCTTTTTCCCTTCCCCCTCCCTTCACTCCTCACATTAAAAATCGGCCTTGTGCCTAATTTGCTCGGTGGGGGAGCAAATAAATACCATCTGTTCCGGCAGATGCTGCACTTAAGATAATTTGTACCAGTCAATGGAGGGGAAACCCTCTATACTGGGACAATTATTATTTTTGGTAACCAGAGTGCCCCCTTTTTGCCTACTTTTAGGGGAGCTGGTTTTTACCTCACATTAAAAACGGCCTTGTGCCTAATTTGCTCAGTGGGGGAGCAAATAAATACCATCTGTTCTGCAGATACTGCACTTAAAATAATTTGTACCAGTCAATGGAGGGAAACCCTCTATACTGGGACAATTATCATTTTTGGTAATCAGAGTGCCCCCTTTTTTGCCTACTTTTAGGGGAGCTGTTTTTTACCCCACATTAAAAACGGCCTTGTGCCTAATTTGATTTGGTGGGGACGCAAATAAATACAATAAATATATATATATATATATATATATATATATATTGATAATTATTGTGCAGAGAGTAAAGTAGAGCCATTCATAGCGCCTAACTACATTCATTGAAAAGCCGAAGTTAAGCAATGTTGATCCTAGTTAGTACCAGATGGCATCTCGGGACTTAAATAGTGAAGGTGTGGGATGTTGCTGCTTGACAGATTGGTTGGGAGTATGTATTTACCCCACATAAAAAACGGCCTTGTGCCTAATTTGCTTTGGTTGGGAAGCAAATAAATACAATAAACCACATAATTAGCGAGTTCAGCAAATAAGTCTAAAAGGAATATAAGAATAGTCACGATCAAGTGGGGAAGGGATACACACAGTATACACTAGGAATTATGTAAACAACTGAATCTTGAACACCAAGATAATTGGTATGAGCACAATCTATATGCAGTACTTCAAAACGAAAGTCACAAAATCTTACAGGATATGGATATGCAAACAGATGAACCTATTTTAGTAAGCAAATTAGATAACATTAGGTAACAAGAAGAAAAAGCCCTGCCAGGTCGTAGATTTTGCCGACCTAGTATACCAACGGGTGAATATCACGGAGACGAAGAAGCGGATCAAATATACAAAACTGGCAGAAGTATGGAAGATATATGGAAGATGAAGAAGATCAAAATAACACGAATTATAGTATGGATTCTAGGAATAATCCTGCAATTCTTTTTAAAAAGAACGGAGGAATCGAAAAGCTGGCTGAGAAGATAAACCGGATAAAAATAATGAAATAAAAAAAAACAAAAAAAAACAGTTGGATTCTGAGACAAATGCACATAAGCCAAAGGCGCTAGCATGACATAGAATTTGCTACAGAATAAAAATACAAAAACAATTAGCGAATCAATGAAACCGAAACTGTATCATTTTAACTTAAGCCGTCCCAACAAAAGTACACGCATCGACTGGCACCACACCAAATAGTTGAGGAGGGTTAATGAGGATGCATATAGACATGATTACTGGATTGTAGTTTTTTCTCTCTTTATATCTCTCTTCTTCTTCTTCTTCTTCTTCTTCTTCTTCTCTTTTTAACTTTCTCTCTCTCTCTCTCTCTCTCTCTCTCTCTCTCTCTCTCGCTCTATGTCTCTACATATGTGTGGATGTGCATGTGTTGACTTAGAATGGATGCTAAATGTCAAACTGATAGTTGAATTTGTTACATTTGTGCATTAAATACCAGTTCATAATAATCCCTTTTAATCCCTTACTTGGCATCCAACGGGTGTCAAAAAAATTAGTTCACTGTGTCTTATCATAGCAAACGCCTTTGCTATGATAAAACACAGTGAACTAATTTTTTTGACACCCGTTGGATGCCAAGTAAGGGATTAAAAGGGATTATTATGAACTGGTATTTAATGCACAAATGTAACAAATTTTTAGCCAGATCGGGGCGATTGTTTCCAAGAAAAAGTGAAACAGACAGACACTCAGAGAAAAATAATATATATACGCATGCGCATATGTGAGTGATCTGGCGCCTACTTAGCGGTGTCATATGTCCGAAAATAAAGAAGCTTCCGTTTGAAACCGGAGTTTTATTGCTTCCTTTTGTACTTCCTTCGAATGAGTTATTATTGAGTAAAAGGTTGCTTCTTTGACGTTTTATCTTCGATTTCTACTGCGGTTTTAATGGCCGTTATCGGAGTTGGTGTTTGTACAAGTTAGGCAAGATATCACGTGCTTCTAATCTTACCAGCATGTTAAGTGTTCTCATTCACGGTTCCAGTCTATTTGTTGATCGGTTAGTGTGTTTTACGACATATTTTTTTTTTTTTGGTGTTATTTAATACCAAAATATAATACGCCTTCATAGTATACGATTCACTGAACACAAGTTGCTATTTGATTTATATCTTGTGGCGAACTGTGTCACACCTTTTTAAATAATATTAGTGTGTGAATTATCATAGTAGACGTTTAGCACACAGTCCCCACTAACACTGCCATGCTTCTTCCTCCCAATAAGCGATAGATCGCTTAGCACATCCTAATTAAAATGCCTTTGGATTTGGCAAAAGAAGCTTCCCCAAACATGTCAAACCCTTAACAACTTTTCAGGAGGAGAAATAAGTGCAACTGTGAACCAAACAACTAGAGAATGCACCTCCCCCATTGACCCCTTCTTTCCTTCTGAGATCATACTTCCCCGTTTTAGAAGTATCCTGGATCGAGTGGAAAATACTCAGCCGCATGTGAACAAAATGTGACCAAAAGATCTGTGAACTGTGATCAAAAGTTACTATTGCCGGACGGGGCTACAAAATTGACTCAACTATCTGCGAATGTGGAGTGGAGAACCATACGATGCAATACTGTCTGGTCTGCCCTCTGCTACCCAACCGGAACAGCTTGGAAGATCTTACAGAAGACAACAATGATGCAAAGGACTGCGTAAAAGTCAGAAACTCTTGCACGACCATATGATTTAAAGACACTAAAAGAGGGAGGAGAGGGAGGAGGAGGAGGAGGAGAAAAAGAAGAAGAAGAAAAAAGAAAAGAAAGACGAGAAAGAGGAAGAATGATGTCGTTAGACAGTCATCGCTTGTTGATCCGTTGTTATTGATGCTGAGTGCTAGTTTCTGAATAAAATAATCTGTTGATTTTTCATACATCCTCTTTTGCTTATATCTGTGAGATAGAATTAATGTGTAGTATCTGTTAATTCTTCAAGTATCAGCTTAGGCTTTTGATTAGATGTAATATAAATAGATGACATTCCATAGAAATTAACAACATATTTGTATAAGTTGTTAGCTTGTACATTCGAAAGAAGTCAACTATGAATAAATGTACCTTGTCCTAGCATGCTACACACTAGCTTCTGTGTGTTGTTGAACCCGAGCTTTGTTAGAGTAGCCTTTAAATACCTCTGCCTTATAAAATATTGTAAGTAATAAAGATTATCTAAGATGACAAACGATCATTTTTGTTTTGACCTTTACATGCTCAATTGTTTATTAGCTTGGAAGGAGACTATATCGTCACAAACTCCCCCTATTTAATTTGCTCTCACTTAAGCTCACTTTCATTTAGAGATCGACTTGCACATTTTTTGTCTGGAGCAATCTAGAAAATTGTATGTTGCTTTTTTTTATAATGCGCTGTAAGAATATTTTCTGTTTTTTTCTTTTCTTTATGGTTTATTTGTTTATTGATCCGCTTATCTTAAAATTTTAAAAATATATTACATAAATTTATATAATTTTGTAAATTAAATTAAAATCATTTAAATAGAGTGGAGTATAGAGTAAATATGGTATTGTGGTGACAGTTGAAATGAAAGTCATTTTAGTTTGAGTCGACGCGTTTGATTGGTTATTTACTATCGTTACATATAAGGTAAAATTAGGCACAGGGTCAGTTAATTGCGGAGAATTCAGCTTTTCAAAAACTGAGAAATGGAAACGATGCATTTCCACAGGGATGAGGGTGCTCGCAAGCAATAAACCAAACAATGAATCTCTGCATGAAAGAGAAAGCGAGAGGAATAACACCAGAAATATGAAAATGCTACCTGCTGATTTAAATTGTCAGAAAATCTTCAATAAGATAATGGTTTTAATATTTTACTGTTGTTGAGATCTTAATCTTGATATCCATCCAGATATTAAGAACTTTGCAAAGGCTGCGTGATACATAAAAGCCTAGGGTAATAAGAACCAATAAAATAGTAAATGTAGACTCTGTGGGCAAGCAGACGGAACAGTAAAACTCGGCATAAGTAAATATAACAAAATGGATCAACTTACCTATGAGTGTGATTTCTTGACACGATAAATATAAATACTTGCATTGTAACAAAAAATTAAGGAGCATTGTGACAGTCACGGTAATTTGTAAACATTATATATAACAATTATAGATTTTTTTTATTATTATTATGACACGTTTTATTAGCAGAGAAAAACGGTCCTAGAAATGTACTAATTATGGAAACGTAAGCACGTACAGGCTTGCTGGCTGCAAAATTGCCTAAGTTATCTCTTTCGGCGGATTCTGATTAACTTTATAACGAAAATTAAGAAAATCGGTATAATACGTGAACGAAGTTTAGAACAAAATTTCTTACCGATAAAACTTAAAAAATCATTAAATCTGGTCTGACCACCGTCTTTGGGGGGATCTTACAGAAGTTTTGCTTTATGCACCAGCAGATTTTTCTTGTAAAGTTGCATGGACTCCCAGAATAGCATTACATAAAGAAAGTGACCATGTGAAAATAAATGCGCATGTAAATAAACTTTCTCCTTCTGCGTACCGACCTTTGTGTGTGTTAAGTACGAGAGCACAGAATGATGGCAACTTACCCGTAGAAAGTGTATATAGCGAGAGTAAGTTTGGATGAAAGGGTTTGACTTACAAAATAAATGTCAGAAGTTAACTGAAAAGGCAAGTCGATTAAATCACTTGATTTTCCACTATTTTTTTCTGCAAAAGTTGGCGTACGCCAGAGCTTCATGAGGAGCCCCAGTGGGTGGAAATAGTCGTGTACAATAGACCTAAGTTTAATGAGAAATTCGTATGATTATAATGACCGGTTTTAGTACTCCCGGTACTATGGAAATGTGCCGGACAAACTCCTAAAAGCAAACCATCGAAATGTGAGTTTAAGTTTTTAAAAAAGTTAAATTTTACTCCAAATTTATTTCAGGAAGAAGTGTGTCTTTGTTGCGATATAAACATAGAATTCTGTTTTTCAATTTAAATTTTACCAAGGAAAATCCTCTAAAAAAGAATGCAAAAATTGCCAGACGGGCGACTGGTGGATTATTTTATTTTATTGTAAAAGAGGAATTCATTTTTTCTTGTTAGCAGAGACGGACAGAATGTTTTAGTATGTATGTATATATATATATATATATATATATATATATATATATATATATATATATATGCGTGTATGTTTGTAATAAAAACAAGGGCTGTGACTTTCCCACCTTCATTATCCATGCGCCCTAGCTGGCCGACAACGAGCTTGCATTTAATTTAACACAATAACTCTACAAGGGAAAGCTTAACACATGCGTGACGGACAAACTCTTTAAAGGAAACCATCGAAATGTGAGTTTAACTTTAAAAAAAGTCAAACTTTATTCCGATTTTATTTCAGGAAGCAGTATGTCTTTGTTACGATATAAACATAGAATTTTGCACTGTCTTAGAACGAGGGATGGAAATGCTAACTACTACTGCGGCGGGAAAAATTGTCTACCTCCTTTCCCCACACCCCCGACAGCTCTAGCGATTAAACAGTATGGTGTAAGGTAGACCTATCTTCAAACGGCTTCTTTCAGAGCATTTATACCGACTTTTACTAAATAGTTCATTGTTTTGTCTGTTCATATCATTTATGTATGTGTGATAGTGCACGATACCTCCTGTATACAAAAGAGCTATACATTATCCCTGCGTCAGAACCACAAGTAAAACAATTCTGGGCCCGGTGTTGCCCCAAACACCAAAATATGAAAAATGTCAATTACAAATAATCCAAACCATAGGAGCCAGAAAAAAGCTATGGGTGTCATGATCGCAGGCGGTCATTCGGCAGCCATCAGAGGGGGCCCGGTCGTCATCCCGCGAATGTTGGCAAACTCTAATTTAAGAAACTCAAATAACATGGACGCTGAACAGGTAAATATAACTTCTAATTTCAGGGAACAAAATGATAACGAACAAACATAGCACAGCCATGATAACCATCAAAATATAAGAAAGAAATAGACAACAAAAGAGAATAGACTCGTAATCGAATGCTATTATAGAAACAATTCTATATATAGATACGGAGGTTATCGTAAATGATTGAAAGAACTATGGGACCTGTTTAGTGACTACTATGCGACAGAACAAAGAATTTCGGACCAAGTAAGACTGATACTCAAGAAAGGCTGGCTCTCTAAACTAGAACTAAAAGAAATACAGCGAAAAATAAATGATGAAATTGAACAAGAAGCATCCCACAATGGAACTGCACGTAAACAAAGTTCCCATCGTTAAAGAACCAAGAGCAGAAGAAATTAAAAACAAAAACAGAGAAGATACACAAGCTCCTCCCACACATCCCAACAGATACAATCACAGACGTAAACAACCTTATTTACGCACGCGCTAAAATGGTAAGTATGAATTTCAAATCAGAAAAACAAGCGGGGACAAGTGGACCGAAATAACCTGGATGGGAAATGAGACTAGAAACCGAAATACACAAACATAAAAAAGAAACCAAAATGATCAACAGGAAGAAAACAATGTGGAGAAAACGGAATATTGGAAATGTAACTAAACAAGAAACATGAAGAACTTGACCAAAAAATAAAAGCAAAAGAAGCGAGATTGAGACGATATAGATATAAATCTGAACAATGCAAACAAAACATAACATTTGAAACTAATGAAAGCCAATTCTACCAAAATGTAAACGGAGGAAAAACAAAAACAGAACAATCAAATCCGACAGAAACAAAACTCTACGGGAGTAAAATATGGAAAGAACGACGCGATCACAATAGAAATGCCGAAGAGCTGAAAGACATGAAAAAAGAGTTACAACAAATCGAAGAAAGAAGAGTGAATGGAATCTGCAAGTAAACCCTAAAGAAAACCATAGGAATAATGGCAAACTGGAAAGCACCAGGGCACGACGGGATTCATGCATACTGGTTAAAAAAATTCACAAATTTACACGAAAGGCTAGCCTTAAACCTGGGAAGATGTATACAGGAAGCAAGCGTGCCAGACTGGATGACAAAAGGTAGAGTCACACTGCTACAGAAGGACACAGAGAAAGGAACCGTACCCAGCAACTATAGGCCGATCAGGCGCTTACCCACTATGTGCATTCTGAACGTACAGACAAATGGTGCAAGCATAAATCCGCAGCAGCACTCGAAAACGAGAAGCACAAAATCCTATGGGACATGGATATACAAACGAACAAACCCATCCAAGCAAGAAGATGTCGTAATAATTAATAAGAAAGAAAAATCCTGTAGATCGTAGACTTTGCTGTCCCAGCTGACCACAGGGTAAGTATGAAAGAATGAGAGAAACGAAGCAAATACACAGGACTAGCCAGAGAGTTAAAAGGGATTTGGATGATGAAGAAAATCAAAATAATAACTATAATAGTGGAAGCACTAGAAACAATTCCGAAAAACTTTGAAAAAAGAATGGCAGAAATTGGAATCAGAGGAATATCTGCAAAAATACAACGACTAACGATAATAAAAACGGCTGAAATATTCAGGAAAACCCTTGAATGCGGAGAATACTACAAGAATACAATATAATGACGAAGCGTTACAGGGAATGAAGAACACCGAAGCTGCTTATCTACAAGTTTTACACCCCAATCAAACATTCCCTCCCATTGTCTCATCACTGTCCCCCCCCCCAAAAAAAATAAAGTGATACCAAAGAGCCGAGAAGGGTCAAGGAGGATGGAAAGACCGAGGAGAGAGCACTGACCAGACCTCCACTGGACAAGCGCGAAGAGAACTGGGACCTTGGGGAGGCTTAGTGCCACTCAAATTCCAGTATAGACGAATAGCCACTGCCAGCGAGAAACCAATCGTAAGAGGCTGTTGCGATGACGCAAATTTATTTGCAAATGCAATCGAAGGAGGTGAAGAGAGCTTGACGTCTGGGGAGACTTGTTGTCACTCAGCTTACAGAGAACACCACAGGTTTTCAATCAGATCTTTGATGACTTGTGTGAAAGCTTCATGTGAGCCAATAATAAAATGACCATGATAATAAAATGACCATAATAATAAAATAAAGTATTAATATTTAGTGGTTTTAAAATAACAATGATATAATAATAGTAATAACCACTAGTAACAAAATAGATTTTCAATAATAGTAATTATAAAATAATATTAGGATAGTAATAATTCAATAATTAAAAATAATTAGCAAAAATAATTGGAAATAAAATTTAATATATCAAATTTACCGTGAGGATGACAACGAGAGCTGACTTTATCACCGTTGAATATCGGAGGTCCTTTTTGGCTGGAAGAGTATGAATGACACCTTAATGATCATAGGTGACCTCAAACGGAAGTCGATGAAATCATGTCATTTTCGGACGATTAGTTTTGTGTCAATTTTTTGCTTACAATTTTAGCAAGTGGAAGGAAACGTATCCTTCTTACGAGAAGCCCAATCAAAAGTACAGTGGTTGCATTCAACGTACCTATGTATAAGAATACAATCGACCTATCTGTCTTTGATTGTCTCTGTTCCCCGCTCTTTCGATCACACATACACAAGTGAATTGTCGCTAGCTGTTTTTTCTGATTGCCTCTTTGTTTTTAAATAAAACTTTCTTATAAATTAGCTTACGCGTTCGAGTGTTTAATCTATAGACGATCAAGAATATGAGTTTATAACGACAACACAGATTTATACTTTATTTATACAGGCATCAGTATGTAACATTAAAACACCTGGTCGCTATAAACATAAAAACTTTGAGATAAAATGTCAGTTTAATTTACAATCTAACGTAATATAATGAGTTTACTAATAATTATATATATGTATCAATCAAAATTAAATGATGTGTCGAGATTTGCATTGTTCGGAATATTCGGACTACTGTTCGCATCTTCCGTGCTATAAACTTCATCATGAGCATCTTGTCGAACTCTTTTTATCGGACTCGGAAATCTGGACGAAATTTCAAACAGAGCCCTTTATATCATTTATGGGAAATGTTTTAGCCTCCGTCCGCCAGCCATTACTAAGTAGACGTCTTAAGTAATTCGTAAATGCATTTTTAGTAGTAACTAGCAGGGATACTCGACGTTGTCCGCGATTGAATGAGCATCAACTACTGTTTACCCTCCAATATTTTATGTTCATCTAAATCGGTGGAATCGCTCATTTTTTTAAAAATGAATTCGATTGATTGCCTGCTCTAGTTGGAGACCCCCGGCAATGTACCTGGATAAAGCTTCACATGCCTCCTCGCAGTGATTTTTTTTCACAATGCACTGTAGTCTACATTGCACTGTAGAGAATAATGAAATTCTTTTATTTTATAAAATTATCTGTAATCAATGGCTTCATTTAATGTTTAAAATGCAAAAGTCAAGCATCATGATCCAATTGAACAGAAACATTAATTTCGAATGCGCCTTCCGAGCCTAGAGAGACATGGGCGCCGCCAGGCTATTATTGCTCAAGACACGCTGCATAAAAAAACGCAACGCCTCCCTCCGCAACTCCGGAGAATAACTCGTTGAATAAGAAAACTTCGATCGTGCCAATAATCATAGGTGCGCTTGGCTAAATTCCAAATGATCTTCAGAAACAGCTGAACTCCTTCGGACTCAAGTACGACACTATTGTATCTTAGAATTCAGTTCTGCTTGGAATAGCAAGCATTTTTCGCCAGGTTCTTTTCTATCTAATTTCCTCTTTGACTCTGCTTACCAGCTTTTGTGTAAAATCCCTCTCTTGAGTGAAAATAAAAACGGTGTAAAACATTACAACACTGTGAAGTTAACGAAAAAATATTTACTAAAATTATTTCCAATGCAGTTGACAATCTATTTTATTTGTCGAGTGTTACATGTTCCTTCACTCGGTACTTTTTTCCTTGCTCTTTTGCAGAAGTAGCATCAGTGAATATCGACCATTTCATGATTATTTTAAGCGTATGAGGTTAATTTTATTGAACACAACTAGCTTCCGATCTTGCCATTCTCACATCGCGTGTCTGGATCATTCTTGGCCATTATTTTGGACACTGTCCTAAAAGAGGTGAGTATATATTTCTCTACTAGACTCCATATAGGACCAAAAGTTGTCCTCTTAACTCTTGCTCCAGCTGGGGTAGCAAGAAACTGGTTAAATCGGCGATAATATGGTCAAATGATTTCTTCTTGACGAGGGGAAAACATATCGTTTAGTTTACACTGGAAGGGGCACGAGCACTTCATCTCAACACTTCCTTAATGTGTTTTTCTGTGTTTGTATGCTAATGTGTTAATGTGTTTTAGATGAACGTGTGATAGCGCACATTATCCCCTCTTTCTATGAGAGAAAAGATAGAACTTGAATCCTACTTGACACGATCCACGAGTGTCTAATGTCTCTCTGTACATGGGCTTGCTATAACAACTTGCCATGACGGTACTTTTACCTAGAAGTAAACCCTGATCAAATATTCAAAATCACATCGTATTTACAGCCCAAAAACGAATAAAAGTACTATGGAACATGTGTTATTACTAGAGTACAATGAAAAAAAGAATCATTGACCAAGTGAAACTTATACTTATGGATGTTAAAGCTAGAATTAATGGAAATACAACGAAAGATAAATAAACTACCGAACAAGAAAAATCACACATAGGCAGCGTACATATGTATTGTAACACATACACATTGAAAACGTGGATAATGGCAACAAGGGAATAACAGAACTAATTTGGAATGAAACTAATGAAGCAAACAACATCGTAAGACTCATGAACGAAAACATGAAGTGACACTATCACAAATCTAAACAATCTAATCTATTCAAGGTTCAAGGTATGAACTTTAACGTTAAAACAAAATCTCAAAAAATGAACCGATGAAATGTGGATCGGAAGTCAGATTGAAAACCCAAATGAGAAAAACACAGAAAATAAACCAAAACATTAAACAGAATGAATGATTACATAAATAGACAGAAAAAAACAAATATGATTCATAAGGGATTAAATAATAAATTTGAAGAACAAAAACAAACGATAGCATCAAAAAAGGAAGATTGATACAATGCGGAACAGTAAAGACAAAACAGAACCTTTGAAAAAAAAATTCTATTAAAATGTAAAAGGATGAGGGACAAAACAAACCAATGGAAACCAAACTGGAAATATGAGAAAAGCGAAAAGATCAAAATAGAAATAAGAACTGAAACATGAAAGAACGGTTACAGCAAAAGAGTGAAGAGAGAGAAAATGAAATTAGAAAAGAAACCACAAAGAAAATGGCGAAGTTGAGAGCATCAGGTCACGATTGAATGCAGTCATACTGATTAAACATTCACGACTCTGCATGAAAGGCTAATTCAAAATCGGAAACAAAAACTTGCCAGAATGAATGCCTAAAAGTAGAACTACACTGAGACAGAAAGATATTGAAAGGGAACTAACTCTAGCAACTACAGACCTATAACCTTATTACTATGGCTATGACAAGAGAATTTTCTTTTCATTATTTTGACTCTCCAGTATATATCAGTAAATATCTTATATGCTTTCAGATCAGATGACGTGGTTCTGTATTAATTAACTGTGTCTGTGTCGGATATATATTTGAGACTCAAAACAATAATAAAAAATATCCTCTTGTCATAGCCCTACTTATTACTAATCATGTGGAAATTCCTAACAGTACAACTGAGATAACACATTTATAATTTCTTTATTAATCGTGGACTACTTCCAGAAAAAACAGAAAACATGCCGAAAAGGGAAAATAGGAACTGTACTAAGTGGTAGATTAAGTTACCTTGATATTATTAGATACCCTTTTCCTTCTTTGTGCTTATCAATGATTTTTTGACGAATGTCTATTGACAACTCGTTAGTTTTAGGCATTTTTATAAATGATCTGTTTGACTTTGAAGGAGAGAGCCCAAACTGAAAGAATTTTATAATTTTTAATATAAAGCTCTCTGATTGGTCAGTGATAACTGATTTGCATTATTGCAACACGCTAAGCAAAAGTCATTAAAATTTATTTCAGAGAAAGAATGTTTTAAAAGTGTATCCAATACTTTTGCGTTTGTTAATTCATATTTTTCCTCAAATATAAACTTTCTAAACTTTGATTTTGTAATTACTACTCCGAATATAATTTAGAATAGTAATAGGAATATACTGACCAAATTTTAGGTAAACTCTTGAACCCTAATTAAAGTTATGGAGAAAAATGTAATGTATCCAATACTTTTGCGTGGAACTATATATATATTCATTACACTAATGTATATAATATATAAAATAATATATATACTAATATATATGTGTGTGTTTGTGTGCACGGTGTGTGTGTTTCCGCGCGGTGTGTGTGCGCGTGTGTGCATGTGTGTGTGTGTCTGTGTGTGTGTCTGTGTGTGTGTGTGTGTGTGTGTTTGTGTGTGTGTGTGTGTGCTATTGCCACATTTCTGTATGGACGTGAGTCTAGGACGACCTATAGCCTCTATATGAGAAGTCTGGAGACTACAAAAGACTCTTGGCATCATAAGGATGAACAGAGTGCCACACGCAGAGGCGTTGGAGAGGACAGGCAGATGCAGCGTAATGTTCATTATAATCCAATACCAATGCACATCTTTTGGAAGTCCAAGCACAGACTACCGCGTAGAATCCTCTCCGGTCAATTCGTCCAAGGCCAGCATAGTTCCTGTGGGCAGATGAAGCTCTTCAAAGAGCTCTAGGAAGAGATGTCGAATAGACCCGTCTTCACTAGGACTTGCTTCCAGCCGGGATCTCTGGTGTTCCATCTGCTCACAGAGAGGGGTTGTATTAAAGAGCAACGAATACAGGACTATATAGCGAAGAGTGGAAAAAGGCATGCTCACCACGTCATCCCTGCTCCTCCAAGCACAATCCCGATATGTGACCGTGCCTCTGGGTCAAAGACTGGACTATTTAAACATCAGCAGACGTACAAGAAGAAGGTTGTCCTCATCAGATAACGATGGACAACCAATAATAATAATAATAATAATAATAATAATAAGAAGAAGAAGAAGAAGAAGAAGAAGATTGATGATGATGATGATGATGAGGATGATGAAGAAGAAGAGGGTGTGTTATCTAAATAAACGGACAACTGTCAATGGTAGAGAAGTAAGAGCTTTTCCAGGTATCGCATAATTTATCTAAATTCTGGAAATGAAATTAAGGAAAACATTCAAATTTATAGTTTGTTGATTTAGAAATTTCGACTTTTGAAAATCGTCATCAACTTCAGTTTTGAATGTTTTTTAATTATTTGATTCTACGATACAAGTTCGTTGGAGAACAATCCATGTCATGCACTTAATCAAACACAATCTGTTATTTTACATGAATCTGGCATATAGAGAGAGATGCATTCATTTGTTTAATAAGGGTATACACCGATTA
>NW_027633558.1:0-132272 GCF_053919585.1 Euprymna scolopes | reverse complement strand
CCAATTGTTACAGTCAAGCATATTGTATCTAAGTGTTTCTATGGATATGCCTGTTTGCTTGTTCTATGATTTCATACAATATAGCGGATACAAGGCTCATTTCTTCAAAAGCAACGTTTTCATCGTTAAGGCAGATGATTTCAAAGATGTCTTGTTCATCAAGTCAGACTTTGTCGCCTATTTCACAGGCTGTTTTCATGTCTCTTTCTTTGAACGGACAAAAAGTGTTGCGTAATGTTTGAACGCTGTTTTTTGCGTTCGTTGTGTTCTTAATACTCATAGGTTCTATAAGTTAAGATATAAAATAATGGATAATTAAATCCTGCTTATCTCACACAATGCAGGCACTTGGTGTAAAATGGAGTCTGCGGTTTTGAAAAAAAATTAGATATGGCTTTTGATGCCCTTCTGCTGTTTGCTGATGTTTCAGGAGGGAATATTTTTCAAAAGCATTTGATAGCAAGTGGTTTTAAGAGGCTTTCCTTCCTTTGAAAATAATCGTAAAAAAAAGCCTTAAAACTGCTTATTGTACAATTTATAAGGGGGTTAATTTACTATGTCGGTACAACAATTATATTTTAGTAATAAAGGTGGATATATATTTTTGAGCCTATGTGGGTTTGAATTTATTAAGATTGGTGATTTTTATAAGGCAAATACTCCTTATGGTGGAAAGTATCCAAATTATAAATTATGTATCGAGCTAATAGATGATAGATTGCTTCACGCTGGCAAATCTGCTTATTTGGTAATTAGGGAAAACAAGGTTATTCAAAAAAGTAATATCTTATATGTTGGCTATTATTCACAAAATTTACACAACAGATGGTTTTATAAAAAAAATGATTTGCTTTATTCTTGGCATAGCGAAAATTTAGATCCTGCTGTTAATGAGATAGTTGCAAATACGCCTGTTTCGCTGTGGATTAGTGCCAATCCCTTTAGTAAAGATGGTTATAACATAAGCAAAGAAATTGAAGATACGATTTTGAAAGAGTGTGCCAATGACCTTAACCTTACATTGAACAAAACTGGTAAATCTCTCAAGGATTATCAACAATAGTCCTACTGTGTTGGAAATCTTGAATTTGAAAGAACTTTTAGATAAAAACTAAGATTCAGTAGTCTTCGTCAAATTTTCCAGAAATATCCTACTGTCTTATTGTTCAATACCTGTAACCTCATGATGGCTTCGGGGCTGAGGCTGGTTGTTTTCTTGGCTATGTTTTCATCAATGATTGGTTCTCAGAGCATGTGATTGAAAAGTTGGATAAATCACTGCTTTTCTGTGGTGGCAAGCTCTTTATTTCAAAAGTCATGATTGAATCCGAGTTCTGAGTTTTCAAAATCTACCTTGCTCTGAAGTCCGTATTGCTGGGGATTGAGGTTGATGTATTCAATAATGGTATTGGTCCTTTTCTTGTGAAAAAAATATTCAAAACCGATAGAATGCAAAAATTCCAGCATATGCTTTTTGTATCTGTCTTTTTCTTTGGCTTCTTTGGTGCTGATAGCAATTATTGCCTCAATCTTCCCTATGGTTCTTGCGTAGATGCTGGCTTGTTGTTCTTGGAGTTGAGTTAGCTTGCTCGTGATTGTGGCAGTCATAGCTTCAATGCTTATTTGTGAAGAAAACCCAAGCTCTGAATAGAGCGTAGGATATTGGGCTTGGATTTGTTGTTTGATTATATCAAGCGTTTTGGTTTCCCTATCTGTGCTTTTCATGAGATTCAGAAGCTTGTGTAATACTCATTGTTTCTCGTGAATGGGCTGAAGTTCTTGCTTGCCTGTTGGTGAAGTCTGTTGATAGAATGCCTCATAATCTGAGTTGAGTTTGCTGGAGAGCTTATATTCACTGTCTGTGAGACTGATATTTCTATCGGTATCTCAAACTTCAATGAACATATTCTCTTCAGTTTTGGTCAGAATGTCTTGGTCAAGTTTCACGCCTTCAAGATTGGTGGTTCAGAGCTTGACTTGAGCGAGGCTAGAAAGCAGATTCATTTCCACTCTATCAAAACTGTCTTGAAGCGATGGTTCAATGGTGAGCAATTGAGTTTTGAGAGTTTGATATTCTAGGGTATCCGTTCATCAAGACTCTCGGCTATGGATTCAAGGGTTCAGGTAGCCTTGAGTTTTCAGATGATTGTAGTCAGAAGTTTTTGTTTGTCGTCTGAATTTTCAAATTGGTTAAATAGTTTTCGTATTTCTTCAATTTTTTTATTCTTCTTCAAAGCAGGATCATCTAAAAAAGAATACCTCTTATCTCGTCCAGTTTTTGGTTTTGCTCAATCGTTAGTTGTTCCTGTTTTTTGTTTTCGTTGGCTATCAACTCATTATTTCTCTTGGTTTCTGACTTTTCACTTGTTATCGTTTCTTGCTGAATTTTCTGCTTACTATTTTCGACTGCTATAAGCGTGTCGGTCAGTTTTGAGTATTGAATGAATTCTTCATCTGATAGGTTTCAAGTCCTTTTGCTTCCAGTTCATTGATTTGAGCCTGTATAAGAAATTTGTGTCGATCTCCTTCACTTTTATTAAGAAATTGCTCAAGAAATGATTGGTCTTGTTTCAAGAGCCGTTTTCTGTAGCTATCTTCTTGTTCAGGAACCTTAAATCACTCCAAAATATCATTGATTTTTGGGAGTTTTCAACTCAGAGTATTTGATTCTTGGGATTGCTCTATTTCTTCTATGGTTGCTTGTTGCATTGAGGCTTCAGGGAATGTGGTGCTTTGCTGTTCTGTACTCATGATTTATAGGTTCATAGTCTAATATGATTCGACACTTCTACACCGACTACCCCGTTAGACATATGCACAACACAAATGCCCGTCATACTGGGCAATGATGTTGTGCCTGTTTATTTATCTAAAAGGATACCTCTTATCTCGTCCAGTATTCTGGTTAGTTTTTTGGATGTCGGCTGTTTCCGCTTGCTCGTTGGCTATCAACTCATTATTTCTCTTGGTTTCTGACTTTTCACTTGTTATCGTTTCTTGCTGAATTTTTAGCTTACTGTTTTCGACTGCTATCAGTTGCTTTTTAAGTTGGATGAATTGGATTCTTCTTCCTTAGAAAGATTACTTAACCCTTTCTCGTCTAGTTCATTGATTTGAGCCTGTATCGACTGAGATAGCTGTTGGCAGATTGCCTTAGTCTCACAAATAATTTCTTGTTGCTTGCTTGAAGCATCTTCTGCTTGAGCAGTTCCCAAAGCTAAAGTTGCTGAGAAGAGTGCTGTTGCAATGGTTTTAGTTTTCATAAGCAAATAATGAGTGGTTATATCTATCTTAATCTATTGCTTGGGTGAAATGTTATTGTTTGCGAATAAACTTACTCCCAAAATGAGAGACAGGTAAGCAAATTATCATACACAAAAAAACCCACCTGTCCCTCAACATTGAGAGTACATTTGGATAATTAGCGTAGGTTTTTTTGTGTACCATCTTTATACCGAAAAATCACAAATACACAAATCAAAATAATCAAACACTATCAGTCCCTTGCTTATAGAAAACCACAATGGTTGAGTTAAGGTGCATGAATGCAGTCTAAAAATGAGCAGTTGTATATAAAAATCAATCAGAACACATTACCTATTTGCTCTCTTTGCTAAAATAAAAAATGCTCATTCTGTACAAACAATGAGTACAACGCTAGCCGAACAAAATTTGACTTATTAGCATTTCTGGATATACTGATAACACTATTTTAAATTTGTTTTATGGAAAGTTCCTTAAAATCTGACTTTTCCAAAAGACTTATTGTTTTGCTTCATTTTGTTTGAAATCACTCTTTTCGGAAAATAAGGATAAAGCTAATATTTAACCTTATTTTTTTATGAAAAAGTTTAATTGTTTTTATGTGGATGATTTTCTCATGGAGAAAGTCGTCTATCAGTGAATTTCACCAAAGATGCTGAAGACCTATAGCATGGTTTTTAGATTTCTTTTCTCAAGTTCACATATTATCCCCTCTGACTTATCTACCTATACCAGCCAGAATTTCAAAAGGCTTCTTGGAGAAAGTTTCCAACAAAGAGACTGGACTTCTGCAACCTACAATACTTATAGAAAGTGCTTGAAATGTTATTGCGGGTATTTGGTGAATGAGGAATTTTTACAAGAAAATCCTTTTGATAAAATCACCAAACGAAAGGAACCTCAGCAACTACCGAGAACCTTGACTTCCGAACAGGTTGAGGAACTTCTCAGGGCACTTCCTGATGCCTTTGATAGACACTCATTTGTAGGCTTGCGAAACAGTACTATGGTTTACACCTATTTATACACTGGTTTAAGGCTATCTGAACTGACAAATCTGAAGTATTCGGATTTGAAACTGATGGACTGATACTTGAAGGTAGTCAAGGGAAAATGAGCCAAAGATAGGATTGTTCCCCTATACAACGGGTTGATAAAACTACTGAATCAATACTTGAAAAAGGCGAAAGAAAACCTGTCTGATGATGGCTTTTTGTTTCCTACGATTCATGGAAATGCCTTAGGAGAGAGGGATATGAGAACCATGATTGATAAGATTCGCTGCTGCCTTTCGTTTCATTTTACTTGGCATCAACTCAGACACACTTTTGCAACTGAATTGGTCAGGAATAATTTTGATGTGTATATCATTTGAAAAATTCTTGGTCATAGCAAAATTGATACAACAAAGATTTATCTGAGTATTGATGTTTGACGAGTAAAAAAACAACTGGATTGATTCCAATTGTTTTCCCAAGTCCCTCATTTCAGGGAGATAGTCCTAAGTGGCAATTAGGACAAAAAACCAAAATTTTTATAGCAAGATTTACTGTTTGTTGTCTAACAAATGGTGGGTCATCCGAGGCTCGAACTCAGGACCTTCTCCTTAAAAGGGAGTGGCAACCGATTTTGGCTTTCCAAAGGGACAAAAAATTTGACATTTTTGAAATAGTATTCAGAACTTATTTTCCAAGAAAATGAGTGATTTCTATTCCCTAACAACATGAATTATGTACAAGATACAACATAAACAAGTCGATGAAGTCAATATGCTCTTTGAGATGATTAAAACCATTCTCATCACCTGACTTTCTGCTCAGAAAGTTAAAAAACTCCTCAAAACCCCATACCCACTATGAAATCCGCTGTGGTCATTATGAAGGTGGGAAATTTGTAGTAAATAATATCGTTACCCATGATGCTGAATTTCTCAGGCAATTGGATGACAAATATTAGGTTGTGTTGGTTCACATAATAAAAGCATATTCATATTATCTGCCACCAGTATACTTGCCATACTTTAACCTTTAACACATGGCATCATGGCACGATCAAGTATTTCAGCAATACGCATCAAACCAACCACAAGAAAGCAACTCAGCAAATTCACTCCACCTCACATAATGTGATTACCCATTGAGACCTACGACCACAAAATTAGTTATTTGCTTTGGTTTTATAAAACCAAAAATACTGAAAATTCAGAGGGTCGAGAAAGCTCGTAGTTAAGAGGTTTCTGGGAATCTGTGCCTACCACCATGCCTACCCACTTTGCTGTGATGCTTGCCAAAATTGACGAGGGGAAGCAGGAATAAGATATGATGATAATGAGCTTGAAATTCTAGATGTTGCAACACTGGCTCGAATTTACTTTTTTAATAATATTGTACCCATGCACCAAACGCACGAAACAAAGAAGATTCCAAAAAAGGAAGTCTTTACCTGCTGAAACTTTTCAGTCCATACCTATGATTTTGTAGTTCCTAATGGAGATAAAGCCTGAGAAACCCTCCAGTTAGTTGAGTTTAGAACCATCAAAAAAAGATGGTCAGAAGAATCGAACTCTCATTTCTTTCAGACTCATTACATAACCATTTCCCAACAGCAACTTGCCAGTTTTCTTGAGTCTTTGAAAACACCATCCCCTGCGGTGAGAAAATAGAAAAGAATATCAAAAACGGCTCATAGTTTTCATATTTAAGCTCTTGTTTTGCACTTTATATATTTACGGACATTCAAATATATAAAAACAATCAAGGGCTTTTATATATTGAGGTGCGTCATACTGCTATTATAGATAATTAAATATATCAGTATTTTAAAAGTATAGCCCCTTTGGGCAATCTTCACCATAGATGACATAGTTGCCAGTCTTCATGTCAGGTGAAGCAGTCAAGGGCAGAAACGAAGTGCCCCTTTACGGCTGAGAAATGACATGAAATGATTTTGTCTGTCATCTTCTCGCAAGATAAGCTGGGAGATCGAAGTTCATTTAGGGTTCAATACTTGTATAGAGCATAGAGGCATATTCACTAACAACAGAAATTATGGCGAGCGACAGAAAAGACTACTTGAAACAATACCGTGCATCATACCAGTCTCGGCGTGTCAATCTGACCCTGAGCAAGGATGAGTATCGTGCCTTCAACATCTCTGCCAGAAAGGAACAATCCAAACTGGCTCCATATGTCAAGAAGTTGGCTTTGTCTGCTTTACACGGGCAAGCCCATATTCCACTGACCTCGGGGAAGAACTCCAAACCTTGCGTTTTGCTATCCTCAACATTGCCAACAATGTAAACCAGATGGCTCATCATTCCAACAGAATAAAAGCTATGAGCGAGCATGAAGAACAGAGTTTGCTTATATACATTAAGCAACTGGATGATGTGGTGAAACGCTACACCGAAGGTCGTATTTGTAACCCAAACAACAACCATGATCATTAAATCCATGTCAAGAAAAGAGCCGAGCTTTGCGGGGCTTATCGACTACATGACAGATATAGAGAAGTCAGATACCAAGTTCCATATCTACCATAACCTCTTCACCAGAAATGATGAACAGGTGAAAAGCACTTTCAAGAGAATGCCCAATTTGTACAGAAGCGTAAAAATGCCAATTATATGTATCATGAGATTCTTTCCATCACCAAGTCAAAGAAACTTGGCATTGAAGAACAAAAAGAAGCTCTCAGGCAAATAGCTTACGCATATGCACATATGCGAGCATCACGAAATTTAGTATTTGGCTGTGTGCATAACGACCATGATGACCATTTGCATTACCATTTGCTTATTAGTGCTAATGAAGCGGGGCTAGCCAAGAAAACAAGGCTTTCCAAAGCTGAATTCAGTCAGATAAAAAAGCAGATAGAGCAAAATGTATTGAGTCGTTATCCTGAGCTTGAGCAAAAAGTGGTTATGAGCAAGGAAGTAAGCTGGAACTCAGAAAAGTTCTCACGAAAAGCAGGTGAACAAAAGCGTAGAACGGGCAAATTACCTCAAAGGGATGCACTCAAAGCGAAACTGAACAATATCTTAAAGAATATTCAGTCCAAGGAAACGTTTTTTGCAAGTTTAAGTGAAGCTCATCTTAAATTGTATGTTCTTGGAAAAACGGTTGGAGTGAGAGACCACAATGACCGCCCACATCGTTTCAAAACTTTAGGGCTTTGGGATGAATTTGAAACCTGTTCTAAACGCATTGGTTTAACGAGAGCCGAGCTTGATGAGATGAAAAAATCATCATCCACAAGGTCAAAACGAGATAGGAAAGCTTCTGAGACATCGGAGCAGAAAAAAGCAAAGGCTCAGTCAAATAATTCTAAAAAAGAGACTGTTCAGTCCAAGACTGGCCAGACGAAGTCAGCCAAGTCTCAAACAGCTCAAACAGAGCAGAAGCAGGATATGAAAAACGCCCAGACTTCGAGAGAGACCGAGGTGATTCAAGAACGAGTACAACGCAAAATTGAGATGGAGCGGATACGAAGCAAACAATCTCAATCTGACTCACAGAGTCAAGACTCATCAAGCCAGGACTCATCGAGTCACAGAAAGAAATGATGACTTTTGAATCAATGACTCATGGAACATATTTTGGGCTGGGTAAAACGCAAAGTGAAAAACCTTGTACAAGCTGGCAGTCAGAACACTTTATCCTCTAAGAAAAAATGCCTATGAAAAATGAGAAAAAACGGGATGCGCAAACATCTATGAATGAATCAACAAAGATAATCACAGCACCGCTCAAATGGATATGGAAAGGTGGAGTATTCCTTGCCAAAGGTCGGGTTCTCAACTCCAAAACAGGTGCCAAGTTTGATGCAGAATCAAGCTACAGCGATTACCTCAAACCAAACAACAGAGGCTTGGTACTCGATGGTCAATCTTTAGCTTTGACGGAACAAGAAAGCTTCAAGGGGGTCTGTGTTCTCTCTCGTGTTGGTGCTGGAAAAACTTCTCGCTACATCATTCCCAATGTTTTACAACGAGCACATGAAAACTGCTCAATGGTTATCAACGACCCCAAAGGCGAAGTGTTTGAAAAAACTTCTTATCGGCTCAAAAAACGTGGGTTTCGTATTATCACGATTGATCCTGAGAATATGGAGCGTTCAAGCAGATTTAATCCCTTTGCAGAAGTACAAAGCGATATTGAAATTGAACAGGTCGCAGAGATTTTGGTTCGTAGTGGAAACCCCAATAGTGCTGGGAAAGATGATTTTTGGCTTCAAGGGGCGATTCGTTTTGTGAGTCTCTTTATTAAGTGCCTCAAAAACGCATCAGAAGACCAAGCGGGCGTATATAACCCTGCATAATTTGTACTATTTGTTTCAGAATTTTGGTGAGGATGGTTCCAAGCTCGATGATTTCATGAGTCGTTCTACGGTCTATGGAGATGACCCAAATGATGAAACACTGTGGAATGAGTGGAAAGGGGTTTTGACTGGGAACAAAGAAGGCATTCAAAGTTTTGTGTTAAATGCCATTACTTCGTTAAAGAGTATGAGTAATAAAAACTTGGCTTTGCTGACTTCTGAGTCAGATATTTCGTTGTTAGATATACGCAGAGAGAAAACAGCTATTTTCTTTATCACTCCAGCCCAGCATATGGAGTATTACAGTTTTTTGACGAGCTTGTTTTTTAGGTCGGTCTTCAATGCTTGTATGAGGCGTATGCCTGAGCGTAAAGATTTAAGCGTGTATGTTCTCTATGATGAGTTTGGGCATTCTACGATTCCAAATTTTGTATCCACGGCAAATACGATTCGTGGGTATAGGGTTTCTTTATCTATTATCTTACAGAGCATTAGCCAACTGACCGCAAGATACGGCAAAGCCTATGCAGATTCCATCCAAGGTGGGTTTAATACCTATCTCACTTACGCTGGTTCTGACCCGCATACCACACAGTTTTTTGAAAATGTCATTGGCAAAGTACGAGAACGCAAACGCAAAGAGTTTGATGATACGACTGACCAGTATCGGGAATATAACCTGATAAATGCCTCAGAAATACGCACCATTGCATCAGATGAAGTGCTGGTAGTTTCAAGCAACAAACAGCCTGTTATGCTCAAAAGCAAAGCATATTTTGAAAACTGGGCTATGAAACGACATACGGGACACAGTGCGGTTGAGATGACGATTGAGAGAAGGGATGGCATATTGCAGAGGGTGGAGTTGTAATGACGCTGGGTATTGGAGATTTCACGCTCAATATTATTGCTTCGGATGGGCAGTGGTTTTTCATAACCCTGTCCTTTTTTTGTGGGTTGGGATTTTTGAATGGTTGGTTATTCAGAAACCTTGGAGTGCTGAAAATCTTAGCTTTGTTGTTCGTACTTCCATATAGCCTTGACTTGCTCATAGCTCTTAATCGTGTGTGGGAAGCTACGGTTCCATTTTTAGTGTGTGCGTGGTTTGGATGGTATGGAGTACAAAGAACTTGCTACAAGATAGAAGAAATTTACAGGGCTTTGCGATGAATGACACAGAGTTTATTTTTCTTGGAGTCATTGCTTTTGGTTTGGGGTGGTATCTTGCCTATGTAGTACGAAATATTCGTTATTTATGGACACGGTGGGGTTGGTATATTGGTCTCAATATTTTGCTTATCTCCTTCATAGTTGGGGGTGTGTTAGCTGAACAGATTGCTCTTGAGAATGATGTTATTCTGTCAGGCTTGTTTGGCTTGGGTTTTGTTATTCGGTTTGTGAAACAGGGTTTAAGATGGGGAGAGTAAATGAGAAATAGGCAAAAAACATGAATTTCTCGGTCGCTGTATTTCTGTTTGTTGTTCTGTTCTCCTTTGGGTTCATAGTCCAAACAACAAGGCGTTTTTCTTTTTGGAAATTCGCCATTATGGTGTTCTTAGTTTTGTCTTTTTTGTATCACTATGGTTTTTCTGAGGGTTATATATGGTTGATGGTTGGCTCTTTTTGCTTTGGTTTTTTGCTTCCCTATGCTTCGGCTCTCAGTGGGGTTGGTGAAGCTCTCAGCGACCTCATAAATAGTATTCGTTACCGTGATGCGTATGAAGATATTAAGCGGAAGGAAGAAGAGGTTGAAGAACTCAGAAGGCAGTATGAACAAGCGAAAGCTAATGCTCAGTCAAATCGTGATAACCAAGAAGAAGCAAGAAAAAAACGGCAAGAAGAATCGGAGCGGTTTCGTCAGAAACAGAAAGCTCGGAGTGAGAAAAAACAGTCTTCGGGTGGGGCTGGGAGTTCAGGGTCTTCAGGTAGTTCAAGGAGTTCTCAGTCTTCCAGTGGTTCACAGCGTTCAAGTAGTGATTCTGGGAGTTCGTCTCATTCAAGGCAACAATCTTATACGAGAAGTGAAACGAGTCGTGAACGATACTTGAAAATCCTTGGACTTGACCCGAATGGAAACCACACCTCAGAAGATATTAAGAAAGCATTTCGTAGAAAAGCCATACAGTATCATCCAGATAGGCATGTTGGTAAAAGTGAGGAATTTTTGCGTGAGATGGGCGAGAAGTTTAAGCAGGTAAATACGGCGTATGAGCAGTTGGTAAAGGAGTTGTAAGTTATGTTTATCTAATATTGAGGAGTATAAAATAATGAAATTATCAGGATTAGTGCCACTATATAGAAGTATGAAAGAGCAAAATATTGAAAGATATAAATTTCGTTATACGCTTAATCATCTTACTTTTGACTGCTTATTTTTCATAGATACTACCCCCTTTGAATTGGTCATGGGCTGTTTACGACACAACTTCGTTATTTTCAAAAATATAGAGCAAGGGTTTGAAGTACACACCTTTATTGAACCCAAAAAAACATATTGGGATTTGGTAAATGCACTCAAAACTACAAACGATAGTGCCAATGCTTTAAATCCGAGAGAATTTTTCTCACAATTCAATGAAAACATACCTAAATGTGCCAATCCAAAGAACGTTCCGACAACCTCAGATATAGCTCCTTATTATTCCAACATTGAGGAGGCTGACAAAATCTATTTTTGTGGTTGGTTAGATAATAATCTCAGGAATAATAGAGTTTCTGATAGTAATTTGGAAAAGACTCAGCGTCTATTGGGCAAGAAGGCTTATGAATTTGCGAAACGAAGAAACCAAAGCACGAGATGGACTGATGAGAGAGGAAAGGAAGTGGTATTATGGTTTCCAGATTGAATTTTAATAACTCACATTCAGCGTCAATCCTATTTGTTGGCGTTTGTAGGTATAGATAGGCAGGTTGGAATCGTTTTTCGTGTGGCTGTAATTGAGGGATAGATTAGGCTTGAATCCTTTATATCCCGTGAAACGATACGAAAGATTAGTGTAGATGGAACTTGCTTTATCATGGCGAATTTCATCATAGGAGGCTTCTTTTTCGTCATACTTGGTTTCGTTATACGATGGAGCAATATATAAGCTCAGAGCGTTCCAGAAAAGTGTGTTGTATTCCAAACGGAATGAATGAGTTGAATTGCTGTTAATCTCTTCTTTTGATAATTCCTTTCCAATAGAAGACCCAATACCGATAAAATCATTTTGTGAGAAGTAATACTTGAAACTGGGTCGGTAGCTTACAGAGATACCATCCCTTGTAGTAGCAGTTTTGTATTGTCGTTCTTGCAACACAAAATGATTATCCCACACGCTATTTTTTCCAAACGCTATCAATATTTGAGGACTGATACCCCGTGTTTGGTTGTAATAGTCCTGCTCATGACCGACTTTTAAGCGGTTGTATGTTAAAGGCAAACCATAGGTGATACTTCCGCTTTTGTAGAAAAGACCAAAGGAGGCATTCAAACTGAGTAAATCCAATGTATTGAGCTTTTGGTAATCTGTTTGGGATATACCAAGATTTGAGCGGAGTTGTAGGGTATTGCTAAAACTCTTGCTGTGCTGAAATCCTATCTGGTATTTATAGGCATTATCTGCGGTTTCTTTGGCATCATCTGAGAGTGTGAAAGGCAGGTTGAAGATCAATACTTCATCTTCATCCGTGGCTGCATTGGCGTTGCTGTCATTGAGATAACCAGCAGAGAAAATGATACTCCAGTTTTTGGGAAATCCATTGCTTTCTACCTGCTCAATTCTGCCAAGATAATAATCCACTTTTTGGGATACACCTTCAGGGAGATTGGGTTGTTTTTTGACAATGAGAAACTCTCCCTTTGCCGTGTCTAAATCTTGCTGAGTAGATTCCTGAGTTCCTTTGGCATAATACGCAAGAGCAAGCTCCAGCCGTATTTGTCCTTGACTCGGTTCTTGTTCTATTGCGGTGGTAAGGTGCTTGATAGCTTCAGGAAAATTGCCTAAACGACTCTGAGAAACTCCCAACAAGAAATAGGTTTCTGTATTGGCTGTGTTGTTTGTAATTTGCTGTTTAAGTAGAGGAAGAGCTTCTTTGAATTTTCCTTCTTTTATAAAGCCATGAGCTTGTTTATTGAGGGTATCATCTGCAAAGACAGGTGTATTGAAGAAGAATACTGTAAGGCACAGGAATAGACGCAAAGTGAGAGTGGTTCGCATGGTATGAGTTTTCTCGCTTATTTCTTAGCCCTGAAAATACCACTCGCTCCACCAGCATCTCCGTGTTGCTTGTCAATGTAAAAGGCTCCTCCGACTTCTTGAGCTTCATTACCATAAAACGAACCCTCTATTTGCCCTCTTCCTCCATTTTGTACACTCATTTGTCCTTGAAAACGATTTTCACTTCGATTGAAATTGGTATTGCTGAAATTTGCCGTAGCCCAATTACTGCCACTGCGTTGAGCGTTAATACTTCCTGAGAGGATATTATTTCCAAAATTCACATTCATGTTAATACTCCCAGTAATCGCATTGAGTTCTCTTGTACCTGAAACATTCACATAGTCTCCTTGAATGGAGCCGTTATAGGTAGCGTTACCTGTAGGATAGCGTCCTCGGTCGGGATACTCATTGGTTTTAATGCCGATGAGGTAATGCCCATGGACAATGTTTTGTTGTTCTCGGTTTCCCCAAGTGTCTCGGAAAGATTGATTTGAATTCCAATCTCCCCAGCCAAGATAGGCGTAATCTGCCCGTGAATCTCCATCCTCATCAGAGGAAGGGGTGTCTTGAATGGTTTCTGCACGAATATTGACATCACCGCCAACATAGCCTTCTTGTACCCCTCCCACACCACTTTCTTCAAAATGTTGGATTTGAAGTCCAATACGCCCTGTGCCAATAAGGTCAGAGAGGATTTCATCTCTATTTGGTCTTTGTATTGATACTTGTACGGCTGAAGAATAGAAGTAATGTTGTTTATTACTGATGCCTGATGAAAAGCCCATGCTTTGACGATTTGAATTACTTTCTTCCTTGATATTGTCTGTGAGAGCGTCTTCTACATCAGGGTTAGTTTCTTGCTGAGGAGGTGTGTATTGGTTTTTTTCATCTTCGTTGGTTGCGAAAGTTGGTGGGGGGATATTTTCATCGTAATCAAATGCTACCTGTTTTCCTAAATCGGTTTCTATTTCTCTGATGACTTCTTGTGAGGTAGCTAAAAGTTTGTCCATCTCGCCATCAAATTCATTGGTAGTCTCATCAAGCTCTTTAGCATATCTGGTTAAAACTCTCTTAGTACCATTTTTGAACACGTCATCTATAGCATCACCGACTTTCGTAATATCTCCAATATATTCAGTTTGATCAGCGAGAACTATTAACTTGGTAATTAAAGATATAGTCTCTTTTTCTATTTCAAGTTCTTTGTATTTGATTGCATTATCAACAATATCCTGACTATTAGGTACGGATGCTTGTACTTGTTTTAGTTTGTTGAGATCGCTATCACTTCCAGTATTCGATATAAGTTTTTCTATGCTTGAGGTTATGGATAGTAGTTGACCTGATATACCAAGTGCTTTTTTGTTTTTTTTATCTTCAATCCCGACTTCCTTGATAACACCAAGAACTGAACGTAGTTGTTGTAGAGAAAGTGGTGCGTCTGTATCAGACTTTTTAGCTTCTAATAAAGAATTCAGAGATTTTGTAACTTTGTATACATAGTGAGCATTTTCTACCTTGCCTTTAGCATCTAAGGCGGTATCGGCTATTTTGACTAAAGGAAAGTTTTTGTATAACACCTTAGCTGAAGCTTTTGCAAACTTGAGTTGATCGCCTAGACCTATAAAGTTATCTTTAGCTATTTCTAAAAGTGAAGACCTTTGGGGTTTAACTGAATTTACTGCTTCTTCTTGCACGTGAATCTTGTTCTCAAGCATTGAATATTTTTCTTCAATCTGTGGATTTACAGTAATACTACTCAGATTTTTTATAACTTCTTTAAACGCCTGATTATTGTAAATATTGATCTTCGCAGTTATGTTCTCGGCTTTGAAGACAAGTTTTCCTATATCTACACCGCCCATCTTGACTCCCTGTATTCTTTCTATATCAGCATTTTGCTTTTGACTTAAAGCGTTAGCTGAAGTACCGTATCTGACTTGGAGATTCATCACTCTTGTCAATGATTGAATCTCTGATTTTTTAATTCCTAGTTCAGAATAATTTTCTTGGATGTATTGCTTCCCAATCTGATTGTAATTCTCAGAAGCAAAAGTTTGAGCTGAAATAAAAAGCCCAATCGCTAAGATTGAGCTTATATAAATTTTTTGTGCAATGTTTACATTGCCTTTGGCTTTGCAAAAATTAAATATATTATGAATCATATATTCACGAGTGGAATGAATAACAGTATGAATGTAAAATACGATAGTCCAAGGGTTCCTATTCTTTTTGAGAAAGTGGCGATACTTCAAGTAAGATAAAATAATATTGCCACTATAGTTAGGATATTTATCAAAAGATCTATTATTCAATAATATCCACTTTTTAGCATAAGGACGGCAATATCTATTGCAAACATTGAATAAATTGCTGGAACTGCGTATCAAACAACCAATAATGCTACAGTGTGCAAGAAAAATCTTAATCATGACATTTCTCCTTTTAAGGCGAAGAAGTACCAAAAATACTGTTTCATATTTTTCAAGTTAAAAACTAAATTCATTTTCAATAATATCCATAATTGTTAAAAAGCAAAATTTTCAAAAAGTTACTTAACCAAGAAGTTGTTTTTGTCGAGTCATCTCTTCTTGTGTTAAATCAATTCGGTTACCGCTTTTAATGCCCTCATAAACATTACGAAGATATTCAATACTTGTTTCTTTGTCTAAAAATCTGAAAGCTGAAGTTGCTACATAGTCAATCTCATTATCAAAAGCCAACCATTGGCGTTTATGTTTTTCTGCAACAAAGCCCGTGGTATTAGAACCAGAAAAAATATCCAACACAATATCATTAGGGTCAGTGAGAAACTTAATGAAAAATTCGGGAAGTTTTGCTGGAAAGCGGGCGGGATGTCTTTTTGCGTTAATGGATTTACAGCCAGACATATAGTTTCCATTGGATTCAGAGTTTGGTATTTGGAGTAAATTTGAGGGAATTGCTCCCTTGTTGTCTTTGCCAAAACTAGCACCTATCGTATGTCCTGACGGTCGTTTCATAGGATCATAAAATTTTTCTGGATTCGCAAGCAGTTTCTTCATTCGTTCACTGTATTCCGTTAAGACATTAGAAATATTCGCTTTTGGATATTCAGTCTTACTAAACCACCACACAGTATTCACAGAGTCTTTCGCTCGAATTTTTCGTTTATTTACCCACTCTATGGGGCTGGGAAGTTTGGATGGGTTATACCAATAGAAATCCTCTGCTAGAAAAAAACCTATTTCATCACAAAAGTGCATCAATACCCGAAAATTATAGAGACTTCTTGTGGGCACTCCTTTTCTGTACGCTCCACCTAAATCTAAAACAAAGCTCCCGTTATCAGTGAGCTTTTTATATACCCGTTCCGCAAACTGAGCTAACCAAGCAACATACTCATTCTGATTCGTATTCCCATATTCTTTCTTTCGTTGCAAGGCAAAGGGAGGACTGGTCATAACGAGATTCACGCTGTTGTTTGGTAGTTGGTCTAACAAATCGAGAGAATCACCATAGTATGCCTGTCCAAAATCGGTACAGTACGATGGCTTAATCAATATGGAGCTTGAAAGCGTATCTATTTTTTTACTAAGAGAGGTCATAGTGCTACTTATAGTCTGTAGACATAAAGTCATCATCAATATGAAAATTATAACCTTATGTTTGACAAAAAGTCTTCAGATTTACATAAGACTAGATTTTTATTTGCTAAGAATATCAAGAGGGTTCGCCTGTTGAAGGGAATATCTCAAGAGAAATTAGCTGAACTTTCGGGTCTTCATCGAACCTACGTTGGTTCTATTGAACGTAGTGAGAGAAATGTTTCCATAGACAACATGGAACGTTTAGCAATAGCACTAGAAACACCTCTCAAGGAATTATTGAATGAAGAAAACTCATCCTGATATAGATATTTTCAACACAATATATCCAAACATCATCAGGCTACAAGAACTTGCTGACAAGCATGGAATTAATGATATTTTTCAAGACAATGGGGGAAAGTTGCTTCAAGTCCTTCTCCTCACTGGTTTAGAGATTTTGCCAGGCAGAGAGGGTAATGATGCAAAAGATTCTAATGGAAAAGAGTATGAGCTAAAGTCTGTCAATACCTTGCTTACAAAGAGTTTCTCCACTCATCATCACATGAATCCTACGATTATTAAAAAGTATCGTCAAGTTGATTGGGTTTTTGCTGTTTATGAGGGCATCAAGTTATTGTCAATACACCAACTTTCGCCTGAAAATCTTGATCCTTACTACAAAAAATGGGAGGAAAAGTGGCATGCGGATGGTGGCAAAGACATCAATAATCCAAAAATTCCATTGAAATATGTGATTGAGCATGGTTCTGTGATTTATCAAGTGTAAAAGGGAGCCGAAGCTCCCTTGAAGGCAAGAAGCTAAACCCCTAAGCCCAACTCGCCTGCTAACCGATACGCAGTTTCTTCAAACCCGAACCATGCAAGCGTGTTTTTCCAGTCTCGGTCTCCGACATTGAGAGCTTCACCGACATTTTCCAGATACTCAATCCTGAGTTCTTCAATCTCATGGTAGTGCTTGTCGTAGAAAGTATGAGTATCTGTGTAGTAAATAAGCTTACCAACCATGCCAGAAACGCATCCATGCTGGAGCAAATCACTGAAGAAGCATTTAATATCATCATCTGAATCATAGTCTAATGCTTCCTCAATAACTTCCCGTTTGAGTGTTTCTTTTTCCAGTTCAAGCATTTCTTGGAGCTTGGTTTTCAAAGTGTTGTTTTCTTCCTGTGCTGTTTTCATAATAATTCTCCTCGTTTAGTTAGTGAATAAAAACGAGAAGTAAAAAAAGGGCTGGGAACAGGAGGAAATCAAGGTGGAGACTCTGTACTACCTTTATTTTTGACGACCAGAACTTACACTTCTCATAAGATTTTATTACTGATAAACGAGGAACAAGAATTGATGAGCACAGGCAAGAAAACTTGAGACACAGACAAGCTCCAAGACCTATGATTTTGGAAAGAGTCGATACTGGAAGTGATGAAGCTACAATTGATCAGATGATGAATGCTTCTTCAGACTGCTTTTTAGTTTGCGTTGGTGGGGTTGGTCAACAGTTACAAAGATACGATTTCTATGAACAAGGCATTGACGATTATCTGCTCAGGTCGTATCTGGAAAGGTGAATTGTTTTGGTTGTGGACTGGGAAAATTGAACTGTTGCTTGATTGGATTGTCTGTGAGGTCAGTTGAGTTGGCATTGAGGCTTCTTGCCTTCGGTTGAGCATTGAAAACCATTACTTGAATGAATTTGCATTTCCAGCGTTTATGGATATAACAGAAGATACCAAACGTGAACTTGTAAAATCTGACATACCTCCTGTAAAAGGGATAGGTTGGTTTGACTGTTGGTATGTTAGCTTTACCTATCCCTTTTTTAGGATGGGTAAAGGGTTCGCCAAAGCATGAAAATGAGGCATGGAGTTTGTGAAACTTCAGCCTTATTTTTAATAATAATCTACTTTTTGAGTAAATGTATTGTTTTTATACTCCCTATATATAGACTTTATTTCCTTTCTGCCATTTTCAGGGTTATATAGATTGTTTAGCATCATATTAAATGCCGTGTTTGAAGCTTCTTGTACTATAGCATGGAGTGAACCATTAGCCTCACCATATCCTTCCTCTTCACCAGCACTCTCAGGAGTTTTCAGTCCCCAACTGACTTGATAGTTGTAATCATCAAAACGATTGATTTGTACCCCTATACTGATAAAATATTTATACTCATTGAGTGATTTTTCAGCATTGATTCTCGCATCATTCTTATCCATTGCCATGATGCATACATCGCTGTTTCGTATATTATCATGTATCTCTTTTTGAACTAAGTCAGATGTCCTTAAATGCTTCACAGCATAAGGATGAGTTTTTACTTCAATCTCTTTGTTAATTTTTTTCAGAATATCAGACAAAGCCTCAACTTTCTTCTTGCCTATATGCTCTTCTGAGAAATACCTATTTAAGTTTGCTTTTTCAACTTTATCATAATCAACAAGTACCAAATTTTTTGCACCAGTTCTCACAAGACTTTCAGCAAAATTTGCACCTACACCACCACATCCCAACACTATAAAGGTCTTCTCTGAGATACACTCTAGAATTTTTTTATCTAAGATTTTTTTTACTCTTGAAATGAGTTCACTCATGAATCAAAGTTGATATGACAATATAAACTATCTAATAGATTTACCACATTTGCAAAGCCAAAGCCTTGAACACCAATGGAATAAGGAAAGTATTTCAAATCATGAAAGATAAATTCTTTATAGTCAGGATGCGGTTTCGGAGCACTTCCATCTATTTGTTGAATTTTTTCTGGCGTGTAATTCAGCCAAGTTTTAGGTGAAAAAGTGCTATTAGATTTGACAGCTAACGCAATGTTTATAAATGGATGATGAGCTTCAATGTTCAAGGGTTTGTAATTTTGAATAATAATTACCGTATCAGAAATATCGGAGGGAATATCGGCAGTATCAGGAATACAATATTCTATTCCTCGTTCTATGAGAATCTTTTCGACCTCCATAATAATTTAAATTACCTTTAGGAGCCAGGAATACCTTTTGTTTCAGTCGTATCTTCTCTTCTTATCAAAAAAGCCTTATACCATTTTTGGTCTTCAGGTGATTCAAACTTAATTTCAGCACGAGAAATCTCAAGTCTTACATTTTCCAAACCTTCAATGACGTTAGATTTAGACACATAACCCTCACCAATTGCCATTGGTTCATGATTCCCACCAGCCTTCAAAGTCCAATACCATTGTTCATCTTTTTCACTTTGACGATATTCAAATCTGTATTTAGAGGTGTCAGTTGATTCAGACTCTAAACAAATTTCAGTCTCTTGCTTTACATGACACTGCATTTTCTCAACAGACTTTAATGCATTTTCTCTGTGGAATGGTTCTTCTGAATGTGCGATAATCTTATGATTATCATCTTTCAGGTTCCATCTGTAGTTTTGATTCCCTTTATCATCGGAGATGTATATTGTGAAATAGCTCATAAGTTAAGTGATGTACTAGGTTAAGATAAAATTGACTTTAGCAATCATATTGATTAACATAAATATAAGGAAATAAAATTTTTTTTCAAGTCAAAATGATACAAGCATTTAAGCAATTTTTTAATAAAATCCTTGCTTTTTTCTTTCCTCAGAAAACGAGTAAATACGAAGAAACACTAAAACAGATACGCTCTTCTCCTCATAGCTGTGCATTGTGTGCTCTTTATCAAGTTCTTCCAGAGTTTACTTTTCAAGAATTAAACGAAGCGTTTAGGCTATGCACAGAAGATGCATGGCCGAATAGAGGAGTAACTAATAAAGAATTTAATATTATGCTCAAATACTTGGATGTTTTCAAGCGATTCCTCTACAATGATAGCGATACCAGTTTTCATGAAATATTAAAGATACAATCAGACGCTATAGTTCTTGTACACGGGCATTATACCGTGGTGCAAAAAGGACAGATACGAGACCAATACGGGAGTTTTCCTAGAAAAAGTGAGAAAGTCTATTGCTACTGGATACTAAAATAACTTGTTTCAGACAGTTGTGAGATTTCTCCGCAGGAAGTGAAATTTTTATGGAAGGGCACACTACCATATAATTGTAAAGAAGGGCTGGATATGGTTCAATTTAGGGTGCTTTAAGGGTATGGTGCTACATTTGGTGCTCTACGTCTGAATTGATAAATTAAAAAATGATTAAAATCAAACATTTATCGTTTTGTTTCAATTCCGACCTCTACCATAAACTCTCATCTTAGTTTTTTATCATGTGTTTTTTCAATAAAAATTCACCGCTTCTATAAAACAGGTGATAATTGAAAATTTTTTATATGTAGAGATGTCCATTTATGGCGTCTCCCATGATAAAAATCAAATACGATGAAGATGAATGAGATGCGATAAATCGTATCTCTACCTTTTTATTTTTTTCTAATAAAAAATTTTTAATTCAAAATTAGTGAAGTCAACTCATTAAGACTCACCCTCAGGTAGGGAAATCCATCCTTGTGATTTGTAGGCGTTGCGATAGAGTGATACTTTCGCTTGTCTATGTAGCAAATCACCTAAGCATTGATCTCCGGCATCAATGGCTAATTTTAGTAGGCTTGCGTATACACTAGAGGTAATTAAAGCATCACCCAGTGCTGTGTGCCGTCCCCAATCGGGTATTTGGAAAAATGAGGCTAAGGATTCTAGGGTAACTTGTTGTTCTCGCAAAGAGGGAATTAAGCTGTAGCCTAAAATCATGGTGTCTAGGAAATATTTAGGATTCCAATCAATGCTCTGACTTTGACGATGCAAGTTATTTTGCAACAAGCTAATGTCAAAACCAATTTGGTGTCCCACTAATAATCCACTTTGTAAATGTGCTTGTAGCTCTTGCTCCCAAAGTTGCTCTAAAGTTGGCTTACCTAGTAAATCTTGATTACTAATGCCGTGAAATTCTTGGGATTTTTTACTAATCTTCACATCGGATAAGATTAATTCATCAACAACTTCACGTGAATGGATATTTAATCCATGGCAGTATACACCTCCTAAAGAAATGGCTGCATCTTTGTTTACATCTAGCCCTGTTGCTTCAATATCAAACACAAAACCAAATAACTCTTCTATTGGAGTTTGTGGAGTAGCTGGTATTTTTTCAGGAAGTTCTTGGTGCAAAGTAAAGTCATGATACACGCCAGATTCCACTTCACCTTTTTTTAATTGATTGGCGGTATAGTCAGGGTCAAAAACGTGTGTATCAAAGCATATCACAAATCCTTGATTTTTTAGTGGCGTAATCCAGACATCAAGTTTTTTTTCTATCACGAGAAGATAGCATCGTTTGGTAACGGCGTTCATCTGGAAAAATAGCCAATATATCGGCTAAACCACGGCGGCGAAAAGCAGAAAAAATACTCCTACCAACTACTAGGGAATCTTTTCCCATTACCTCTGCCGCCTGATGATTAAACAGGGTAATAATGCCATCTTTGTTTACTACAATGACGCAATCTACCATCGATTCAATCACATCCACAAAATGACTGAGTTGATGTTGGTTTAACTCATGATGTTGCTGACGATAACGGTTGATACGTTGTATCCAGTAATTGACTGTTTGGGATGAACTCTCAAAGACAATCTCATCAAATTTACTTGCTTCATTATTTGTGGTCAGTATTTTTTTTGATAAGTTATCTAACCCCATAAAAATATGATACATGCGATACACACCAAATCCTATGATGGCAATTCCCATCAAGTCAATGACCATACGCAAAGAAATAGGTAAAAATGTGCCAAGATGAATCCACGCTGATTCCATAAAAAAAAGCACGCCTACTCCGATAAAAAAACAGCTGATGATCCAAATAAAATCAGCATAATGATAATGACGTGCATGCTTCACATTAGCCTCCCTGTTATCATCTCTTGAGTGCGTAAACGAAGTTCTTTAATTGCCTTAACTGCCTGTACCAACAGTGCTTCTTCTTTCATGTTTAAGCTTTTCAATATAACATAATTAGTGATTTTTTCCCCAGACTGATATGCTTTAATCTGACGATCAAACAACAAATCACAGGTATGAATAAATGCCATCCGTAAGCTATAAGCAAGAGAACTATCCAGCACACCTAAACTAGTTAACTCATCTAGACGTTGCAAATTGGAAATAGACTGCACGCCATGTTTCAAACAAAGCAAACGTAACAATCGTGTCATGGGAGCCATCACCGCATATTTTAGACTTAGCTGACCTTTGCGTGGACCACTAAAACTTTCACCTTTTAACCCACCCCAAAAAGTCAATTCTGTACCAGATTGATCATAGGCAAGTAACTCCCTTAAAAAGCTTGGATATTGGCGACACATAGCAAGCATTTTTTTTCTCAGTTTCTCTGCCAGTTCATGATCTCCAGCAATACAACTGAAATCAAAAAAAATATCGACATAACGTTCGGCATATTTCGTCTTACGTGAAAACCAAGATTCCATTTGCACGATCCATTCATTAAAAGGTTTTCGCCATTGAGGGTTGGTTACCATAATATTACCCGTGCAAAGATCAAAACCAGCCTTATCTAAAATATACGTAAGTTTTTCAGATAAAGCAATATACCATGCATCCACTTTTCGTTGGTCTAAATCCGGCGACATTTCAAAAATCATGGCATTATCTTGATCCGGTGAAAAGAAACTCTCACCTCTAGCAACTGAGCCTAGTACCAACAAAGCATAATTAGTAGGGACTTCCCCCCACCCTTCTTCTTTCATTTGTTGGAAAGCATTCTGTAGGGCGTAACGATGAATATCATTATTTAACTGTCCAATCACCGCTTGAATTTGATGAGAAGATAATCCCTCAAGTTTTAGGTTTGAGACGAGTTCAAATTGTGCCTGCTTAATTTGTGTTAATCCCTCTAAGGAATCATCTTGAGTAAGCGTACGCACTTCATCAAGTGCACGATGATTGGCCAGGAAAAAAGCATCTCGCATACGCACAACACCACATACGTTATTTGTCGCATCCAGTACAGGCAGATGGCGTAAGTTATGATTTAGCATCAAGCCAACCGCTTTATACAGATAATCAGTACTCTTAACCGTAGCCACTTGTGTTGTCATTAATTCACTCACTGGCACAGTTTTATCCACTTGAAAAGCCACTCGACGAGCAATATCACTCTCTGTTATAATGCCTAAAATAGCACCTTCCTCCTGCACTAAAACAGAGCTAACATTTTCCTTGTTCATTAACTCTACTACATCAATAATTGGTACCTCTCTTGATACGCTTACTGAATTTTTGCCTATACAATCGGATACTTTTTGCAAAAAGATAGCGGTACGTGTAGGTTGCAGTTCTTTCATTGTGAATAATGGTTAAATAATATAGTGTATATAAAAAAAGCCCTTACGGGCTTCTTTTTTTCAAGTAAACTATCTCGTATCTATTTTCTATGCTATGAATTATTGGCAATTGCATGTGAGAGTAATTCTTTAGCGGGAATATATCCTGATGTTATTTTTCCATTGGCAAATACAATAGTAGGGGTGGCTCTAACACCTAGCCTCCTTCCTAAGTTAAATTGCTTAGCAATTTCTGGATTGCAATTGGCTCTTTTGGGCATTTTACTGATGTCTTTTCCTAGTTTGGAAGTTGTCATTGCACGTTGCTGATCTTTGGAACACCATACATCAACTGCTTTTTTCCAATCTTGAGAATTTTCATTACCACTGCGAGGAAAAGATAGATAGTTAACAGTAATTCCTAGCTTATTTAACTCTGGCATTTCACTGTGTAATTTTCGACAGTAAAAACAATCTATATCCGTAAATACCCAAATTGATGATTTAGGATTTTTGGCTTTAAATGTAATAAAAAGATTTGAATCAAGTTCCTTGATTTGTGCTAAATTGAACTCTTGACGAAGACTCTGAGTAATGTTCTTTCCTTCATCAATATTCCATGCATCACCTGCTAGAAAATGCTTGCCATTTTTACTAATGAGACCATACTCCCCTTTATGTTGCACAAGATAAAAGTTCGGCACTTCACTATCTAAAATATTAATTTCTTCTGCATTAACACCGTATCGAGCACCACCTAAAACATTAGCTAACTTTTGTTTGATTTCGGCTTTACTGATATTTTTTGCTTGAGTGTCAACAACAAACAAGCATGAGAAAAAGACTATTGTTAGTGCACCTAGTGCACCAAATAATTGAAAGCAGTTACTTCGTTGTAAGGCATTATTCACAATAAAAAATTCTGTTAATCTATCTTTAATATCTCAGATAAATGCCGTAGTAAAAAATTTACTTTTTGCTTTTACCCTTATCTAATTTCTCACGAATTCTTGCTGATTTACCCACACGATCTCTCAGATAGTAAATTTTTGCACGACGCACAACACCACGACGCTCAACTTTAATACTATCAATCAATGGACTATGCGTTTGAAAAACACGCTCAACACCAACACCATAAGAAATTTTTCTTACAGTAAAAGATGAATTGATGCCACGATTTTTCTTCGCAATCACCACGCCTTGAAAGGTTTGTAAACGCTCACGCTCACCCTCCCTAACTCTAACAGATACAGATATCGTATCTCCAGGCGAAAACTCAGTCCTTTGTTGCAAATTTTCTTTATCTAAGGCTTCAATAATCTGACTCATAACGTACTAATTTTCCTAAAAATATAAATAATATAAATACTGGGATAATAAAAATAAATCACTAGGTAAAAGTAAACAAAAAGTTACTTCAAAAACTGGAATAATCTATTAATTATATACTATACGATGCGTATAAACCGTTATCGTATAAACCGTTATGCAGAAAAGTCGATTAAAATTATAAGGTACTTGTCAAAAAACATTTCACCTTTAAACTAGTAAAAAATCTCAAGTTGTACTCTAGGTTTTTTTGCATGCTCTTATATTAATTGTTATACGTTGTAAATGAATACAGAAAAATTACGCAATATTGCCATCATCGCCCATGTTGATCATGGTAAAACAACTTTGGTTGATAAACTACTCATGCAATCAAACACCTTTGATGAGCGTTTTAGACCAGAAGAAAGAATGATGGACTCTAATGATTTAGAAAAAGAACGAGGCATTACGATTAGTGCTAAAAATACTGCTATTAACTGGCAAGATTATCGCATTAATATTGTTGATACTCCCGGACATGCAGATTTTGGTGGCGAAGTGGAGCGCGTATTATCAATGGTTGACAGCGTCCTTCTATTGGTTGATGCAGTAGATGGACCAATGCCACAGACACGTTTTGTAACACAAAAAGCCTTTGAGCAGGGCTTAAAACCTATTGTGGTGGTCAATAAAATTGATCGCCCATCCGCTCGCCCAGATTGGGTTATTGATCAAGTGTTTGATTTATTTGATCGCTTAGGGGCTAATGAAGAGCAATTAGATTTCTCAGTTATCTACACCTCAGCTATTGAGGGAATTGCCAGCCTAGATTATCCACCTAATCCCAATGATAAGGATATGAGCCAGCTTTTCCAGACTATTATTCATAAAGTTCCTCCGCCAGAAGTGAATACAAATAAGCCTTTACAAATGCAAATTACTGCTTTAGATTACTCTACTTTTCTTGGAGCTATTGGCATTGGTAGAATTAAGCAAGGCTCACTATCTAAAAATATGATGGTGACATTGATAGAACCAAATGGAAAAAACGCAACGTGAAAGTGGGACAAATTCTTGGCTTTCATGGCTTAGAAAAAAATGAAGTAGAAAATGCTTCAGCTGGAGATATTGTGGGTGTGGTAGGTATTGATCCCATTTATATTTCAGACACCCTTTGTGACATAAAGTCCCCTCAATCTTTGCCTCCTCTGAAAGTGGATGAACCAACAGTAAGCATGACTTTTCGTGTCAACAATTCCCCCACTGCCGGACAAGATGGTCAGTTTGTTACTTCACGACTAATCGGTGATCGCTTGCAAAAAGAACTCATCTATAATGTTGCCTTACGGGTTGAAAATACCGATGATGCCAGCGTGTTTAAAGTCTCTGGTCGTGGTGAATTACACTTGTCTGTGTTAATTGAAAACATGCGTCGTGAAGGGTTTGAACTGTGTGTTGGCAGACCTCAAGTGATTACCAAAGAAATTGATGGAGTCCTATGTGAGCCATTTGAACAACTGACTTTGGATATTGAAGAACAACATCAAGGAGCAGTTATGGAGAGCATTGGCTTACGCAAAGGAGAATGTAAAAATATGCAACCAGATAATACTGGTCGTATTCGTTTGGATTATATTATCCCCTCACGGGGATTATTGGGGTTTAGAACAGAATTTCTAACTCTTACCACAGGAACAGGATTATGGTACAGCATATTTGATAAATATGCTCCTTTTAAAGGCAAGAAAAATGAGGAAATTGCTCAAAGAAACAATGGCTCATTAATCTCAAATGGTGTTGGCAAAGCCACTGCCTATTCCATTTTTAACTTACAAAAAAGCGGCAAATTTTTTATTGGTCCCGGTGAGCCAGTTTATGAGGGGATGGTCCTAGGAATTCATTCTCGAGATAATGATTTAGTGGTTAATGTCACCAAAGGTAAACAACTCACTAATATTCGTGCTGCTGGCTCAGATGAAAATCTTATCCTCACTCCACCACTAAAATTTGATTTAGATCAGGCGATTGAATTAATTAAAAATGATGAATTGGTAGAAGTTACCCCAAATCACTTACGTATTCGTAAAAAGTTACTTTCTGAAGTGGATCGTAAGAGACAGGGACGTCAAGCTAAATCATAGCACCTAGCATAAATAGATCATTATGCTACACGCACAAGATACATCCCAATAAATGTTGCTAATAAGCACAATCCAAGGTTAAGAAAAATATTTACCATCGCTTTTAGCCACTCGGCATTTTGCATCAACATAAGCGTATCTAATGAAAATGTAGAGAATGTGGTAAATGCTCCAAGAAAGCCAATAATCAGTATACTGTGTGCATAGATATTTGTGCCCCATTTTTCTAAAATTAGCATGGATATTACGCCTGCAAAAAATGATCCCATTACATTGATAATTAAGATACCATAAGGAAAGCTATTACCAAGTAATGTTGTGACAGAGGAAAGGGCAAGAAAACGCATCATGGCACCTACGGCACCACCTACAGCAATTAACATGAGTTGTTTAATTAACACAGCTACTCATTATACTGGAAACTTTTGCCCAAAAAACTCACTTAAATAAATAGCCATATAATGGTCAATAAGCAACACACAAAATAAAAGAAGCAAATACCAAATGGATACCCAAAAACTTTTCATCTCATAGGATTTCTTCTCCGGATATTTGATCATAAGGACGGCGTAACTTAAGTACCACAATCCCAAACCTAGTGCCCCAACCAAATAAAGCCAACCAGACATACCAATGATAAATGGCAAAATGGAAATCACAATTAACAAAATCTTATACAATAGAATCTGCTGACGTGTATACTCAATACCATGAGTAATCGGGAGCATCGGTACACTAGCCTTATCGTACTCATCTTTACGATGAATGGCAAGTGCCCAAAAATGTGGCGGTGTCCACACAAAAATAATGAGGAATAAAAGCAAGGATTCAACACTGACATTGCCAGTAATCGCTACCCATCCAAGAAGCGGTGGAGCAGCACCACTAGCACCACCTATAACAATATTTTGTGGGGTAGCATGCTTGAGATAAACGGTATAAATAAAAGCATAGCCAACTAAGGCAAAACCTGTGAGTATGGCACAAAGAGGATTCACCAAGAAAAAAAGTGCCCCCTCACCAATCCCACCAATTATTGTGGCAAAAATAATTGCCGCCCTCATACTAACTTTACCCTGCGGAATAGGACGGCTGAACGTACGATTCATTTTTTCATCAATACGATGGTCAATGATGTGGTTAATTGCAGCCGCTGAAGCAGAAACCAATGTTATACCAATGATTCCAAATAGAAAGTTAGACCATGGCAAGTGTTCTATGCCAGGGGCTGCAAGCAACATGCCTACAATAGCCGTAAGCACTAATAAAGCAACAACATTAGGCTTACATAATCTGAAATAAGATTGAGCAATCGATGTTTGCATGGTCATAATTTCTTACTACCCTATACGAGAATATTTTAATAAACGCTCCATATCTTTAAGCATTAATTTAGGGTCTTGCTTTCCTTTTGGATAGCGCATCATAAAATTCCCTAATGGATCAACAAGTAAGATGCTCTCTAAAAGAAGATCTTTGGATAGTTCAAAAGGTGAGGTGATCTTTTTCCATTGTTCTTTGGTTGCTGAAGGAAGGTAAGGCACCATGATTTTTGATGCAAAATTTTTGGGTTTGTGTTCTTCTTGTAGAGCTTCTGTACTAATAAGCAAAGTATGTACACGCCTCATATTCTCATTAGTTAATATACGAGTAGTCTCTGCTGATAATAAACGATCTTTACACGATTGATTACATTGCTCGGCAACAACCACAAGTGTCCAAAACCCCTTGCTGGGCAAAGCTTCTATCTCTCTCATTGGTGAGATGATTTCTCCATAATTTACCGTACTTTGTCCACCTGTTTGACTGACATATTGAAAATACATAGTACCAAATAGAAAAGGTAAGAAGGTTATTGCCAAGAGCATCCAACCTGTTTTTTTATTCATAATAGTCCCTGACTGGTTTAATTATCTAACTGTGAAATTAATTCATCACTAATATTTAAATTCGTTGATACATGTTGCACATCATCTAAATCTTCTAAGGCTTCTATGACATTTAATGTTTTCTTGGTATCTTCAAGAGATAGATCAACATTTAAGTTAGCAATAAAACTCACTTCGCTATGCATGGGTGTAGCAGATTGTGTAACAAATGCCTCTTTAAGTTGATTAAAATCATCAGCTGCACAGGTAACTTCAAATGTTTTATCTGGTAAGGATTCCACTTCTTCTGCACCATAAGAAAGTCCAATCTCTAAGAGCATCTCCTCATCGTATTCATGAGAAAAATGAAATACTCCTTTTTTCTCAAACAAATAGGCAACTGACCCATCCGTACCAAGGTTACCACCATTTTTACTTAAAATATGACGCACCTCAGCTACTGTACGTTGCCGGTTATCCGTTAAACAATCAATCATAATTGCAATACCATTTGGACCATAACCTTCATAACGAATGGACTCATAGTTTTGCCCTTCAATATTACCACTACCACGTGCAATAGCCTTATCAATAGTGTCTCGCTTCATGTTATTAGACAATGCCTTATCCAGTGCAAGACGCAAGCGTGGATTACTATCAATATCACCACCCTCTTTAGCAGCAACGGTAAGCTCCCGAATTAGCTTAGTAAAAATCTTCCCTCTTTTAGCATCCTGTCCTGCTTTACGATGCTTAATATTTGCCCATTTACTATGTCCAGCCATTGAAATTACCTTTATATTTTTTTATATGTTTTATGGTTATAAGTGTTCTAAAAATGATTTCAATTTACGCATCACCTTGTACAAGTAAACCTTGTTTGGCAGAAAAATCCATCATTCGATTTATTGATACTCGTGCCTTTTCAATCATTGGATTATCTAATTGTATCTCTGAGTGTCCACTCTCCAGTACAGATGAGAGGTTTTTTAGACTATTTAATGCCATCCACGGACAATGCCCACAAGCCGTACAGGTCGCACTTTTACCTCCTGTTGGGGCAACAATAAATTGTTTATTTGGTTGCATTTGTTGCATTTTATAAAAAATTCCTTCATCCGTTGCAACAATAAACTTATTGGCATTCATTGTATTAATTACGTTCACCAATACTTTTGTTGAACCAATTACTTTTGCTTTAGCCAATAATTCCTCAGGAGATTCAGGATGTGCGATGACCACCGCATCCGGATGCTCCTCTAATAATTCTTGTAAAGCGGAAGTGCGAAACTCATCATGCACGACACAATGTCCCTCCCAATTAATCATATCTGCACCTGTCATCGCTTGTACCCAATTACCTAAATGACGATCCGGTGCCCATAGAATCTTCTCACCCTGATTATGCAAGTGCTTAATAATTGGCACGGCATTGCTGGAGGTAACTGTCCAATCAGCCAATCCTTTCACTTCTGCACTGGTATTGGCATAGACTACAGATATTCTATCAGGATGTTGGGAAATAAATTCTTGAAAAATCTCAGCAGGACATGCTAAATCTAATGAACATTCTGCTTCAAGTGTTGGCATTAAAATACGTTTATTCGGTGAAAGAATCTTTGCTGTCTCACCCATAAACCGTACACCACACACCACTAGCGTAGTTGCCTGATGGCGACGACCAAAATTAGCCATTTCTAAAGAGTCTGCTACTAATCCACCTGTTTCTTCAGCGAGATATTGAAGCTTCTCATCTACATAATAGTGCGAAACTAAAACGGCATTGTTCTCTTCTAATTGCCGTTTTATTTTATTAATTAGCAATTTTTCCTCATGCTCATCCATTGGAGAGGGAGCAGAAATTTTTGCCGCAATCGCTTTTTGGCTAATTGAGTCTTTCAAAGACTTTAAGTCAAACATCATGAATAAATCCTATTCTTAATTTAAGAATTCACAATAAAAGCAATTATTTAATAGCTGAGATAAATACATGATAAAGATACCTCTATAATTTTAACGCTTTTAGCTATAATATCGCTTAAGAATACTTTCTTTGAATTTTACTCACCGACTGTATAAATGTATCCACTTCTTGCATTGTATTAAAAAGAGAAAACGATGCACGAGCAGTAGCAGGCAGTCCCATTTTTTTTAGAATAGGCATTGTACAGTGGTGTCCTGAGCGAACGGCAATACCATCCAAATTAAGTAACGTAGCAATATCACTAGGGTGTAATGAATTATCTTTAAAAACAAACGATAACACACTTGATTTATGTACAGACTGACCAACAATACGTATATTTGGAATGTGCCTAATCCCTTCAGTTGCTGCCTCTAAAAGCGTAGACTCATACTCTGCTGCAGCCAGCAAATCAATCTCATTAATCCAATCCACAGCTTGACCTAATACAATCGCTTCTGCAATAGCTGGAGTACCCGCTTCAAGACGATTGGGTAAATCATTTGGTGAAAAATCATCATAGCTCACTTCAATAATCATATCACCCCCGCCCTGCCATACAGAGAATTCTTCAAGTAAAGATTTTTTACCCCATAAAACCCCTATTCCTGTTGGTGCAAACATTTTATGACCTGAAAAAGCAAGAAAATCACAGCCTAAGTTCTGAACATCAATTTTCTGATGGGCAGGAACCTGACAAGCATCGACTAATGTTAATACATTATGCTTTTTACATTCATTAATTATTTCCTTTACAGGATTACACGTTCCTAAAGAATTTGATATCCAATTAAACGTAACCAGCTTAACTTTGCCATCAGCAAGTAACATAGGTAATTTTTCTATCTCAATATCACCTGTATCATTGACTGGTAACCAACGTATTTCTAAACCCAGCCGTTGCTTTAACATTTGCCATGGAACAATATTAGCATGATGCTCTAATTCACTAACAATAATGGCATCACCCTTATTAAAATGTGGTGCTAAATAGCACTGGGCAATAATATTAATCGATTCTGTAGCACCACGAGTAAACACAACTTCTGTGCTATCAAAAGCATTGATAAACTGAGCAATTTTGATACGAGAGTTTTCATAATTACCTGTTGCTCTCTCTGAAAGTTCATGAATGCCTCGATGAACATTTGCATTATCATATTGATAATAGCTATTCATTGCATCAATCACACATGTTGGCTTTTGTGAAGTGGCTGCATTATCCAAGTAAACTAAAGGTTTACCATGCACTAACTGTTTGAGAATAGGAAATTGTTCTCGAATTTGAAAGGGGTTAAATGATTTTTTCTCTGTCATAACGCTATTATGATATTTGCAGTTATTTTAAGCGGAAAATTTTTATGAGAAACATTGCAAAATTATTATGCTTGCATTCATATGTTTGCTCGCTCACGATAAACTCCGCATTTTCTGATAATTCAATCTCCTGCTTATTTCAACTCAACACATTTTTCTATGCCAATCTAATCAAACATGACTCCATCTATTTGGCAGATGTGAATGCTACATTAATGGAAAAAATATAACTAGAGATTTTTCTGAAAGCTGTAAAAAATAAGCTCAACATGGGTAGTTAAATTTACTTCTTATATATACCTTGAAAATAGACGATAAAAGAAGTTCTTTATTCAAACTATGTTTTATTCACAAGCCCTGCTTGTGCAACTTATCTTTAAGATGACTAAGTAATTCAATTTTTATGGATGCATTAGCCAATTCTGCTTCAGCTTTAGCAATATCAATATCACTCTTTGCCTTTTCAAGCATATTCTCAGCACGCTCTTTGGCTTCAAGGATACGTTGTTCATCTGCATCTTTTGAGCGCAAAGCTGTATCAGATAGAATAGTCACAATCCCAGGTTGCACCTCAATAAAGCCTCCCGAAACATAGATGACTTGCTCATTCCCATCCTCTTCTTGAACAACAACTTGACCTAATTTTAATGGAGAAATAAAAGGAGAGTGCCCCGGCAATATCCCTACCTCACCCATTTCAGCAGGGGCAAAAACCATTTTTGCTTTACCTACGTAAAGCTCTTTCTCTTGGCTGACGATATGAACTTCCATCTTATATGTTCTTTATTTTAATGTTTTAGCTTTTTCTAGAACTTCATCAATACTACCAACCATATAAAAAGCTTGTTCTGGAATATCATCCAACTCACCTTCAATAATCATACGAAAACCTCGTATCGTTTCGCTCAATGGCACATAGCGACCCGGTGATCCAGTGAATACTTCTGCAACAAAGAAAGGTTGCGAGAGAAAACGCTGGATTTTACGTGCTCTAAGTACAGTAAGCTTATCTTCTTCTGATAATTCATCCATACCAAGAATAGCAATAATATCTTGCAATTCTTTGTTACGTTGTAAAGTTTCTTGCACCTGTCTTGCCACTTCATAATGCTCTTGACCAACCACTAATGGATCTAACTGACGACTGGTTGAATCTAATGGATCTACCGCAGGGTAAATACCTAATTCAGCAATTTGCCGAGAAAGTACTACTGTTGCATCCAAATGTAAAAACGTGGTTGCAGGTGATGGATCCGTTAAGTCATCCGCAGGCACATAAACCGCCTGTATAGAAGTAATTGAGCCACTACGAGTAGAGGTAATACGTTCTTGTAACGCCCCCATTTCTTCTGCCAAAGTAGGTTGATAACCTACTGCAGAAGGCATACGACCAAGCAAAGCTGATACTTCTGTTCCTGCTAAGGTATAGCGATAAATGTTATCAACAAAAAATAAAACATCCCTACCTTCATCACGGAATTTTTCAGCCATCGTTAACCCAGTTAAAGCAACACGAAGACGGTTTCCTGGTGGCTCATTCATTTGACCATAGACCATCGCTACTTTATCTAATACGCCAGAATCCGTCATTTCATGATAAAAATCATTTCCTTCACGAGTTCTTTCTCCTACACCAGCAAATACTGACAATCCTGAGTGTTCTTTTGCAATATTGTTAATGAGTTCCATCATGTTAACAGTTTTACCCACACCAGCACCACCGAACAAACCAACTTTACCACCTTTAGCAAATGGACAAATCAAATCAATCACCTTAATTCCAGTCTCCAAAAGCTCTGTAGATGGAGCTAACTCATCATAGGCTGGTGGCTTGCGATGAATTGACATTTGCTCATCGTTATTCACTTCTCCAGCGTTATCAATTGGATTACCTAGTACATCAAAAATTCTACCTAAGGTTTTTTCCCCAACAGGAACTTGAATTGGTGCTTTAGTATTACTAACCGCTAATCCTCTTTTCAGACCATCCGATGCACCTAGTGCAATGGTGCGCACTTTTCCATCACCAATAAGTTGTTGAACTTCCAAAGTTAGTACTGTTTCCTCATTCGTAATTACATCTGTATATTCAACCTTCAAAGCATCATAAACTTTTGGCACATCATTGATTGGGAATTCCACATCAATAACTGCCCCGATGATTTGAGTGATATGACCTTTTTCCATTCTTTAGCTCCTATTTTAGAATTTTTAGCTTTTTAAATAATTTGATTTATACTGCGGCCGCACCGCCAATGATTTCTGATAATTCTTGAGTAATTGATGCTTGACGTGCTTTATTGTATGCCAAGTTTAATTCATCAATCATGTTACCAGCATTATCTGTTGCACTCTTCATGGCAATCATACGTGCTGATTGCTCACAAGCAATATTTTCAATTAATGCTTTATATACTAAATCCTCAATATACCGATTCAATAGCTGGTTCAAAATCTTTTCTGAATCTGGCTCATATATATAATCCCAATGACCATCCTGAGCCGTTTCATTGGGCTGAGTAGGCAATAATTTAGTAAGCGTTGGCTCCTGAGTCATGGTATTAACAAAAACATTACTACACAATACAACTTCATCAACGTCTCCATCAATAAAAGATTTGGTAGCACTGCTAATTACACCGATAACTTGATCAACATGAGGATGATCCCCTAAGCCATTACATGATGCAACCACCTCACCACCAACTGAATTAAAGAAGCTTACTCCTTTACCTCCAATCAAAAAAAGTTTAATTTTCTTTCCTTGATCTTGATATTGCTTAATCGTACGAATGACCGCACGAAATAAATTAGCATTCAACCCTCCACAAAGCCCTCTATCACTACTAACGATGATTAAACCAACTGTATTTACCTCTTCTCGTTCTTTAAGGAATGGATGCTTGTACTCCGGATGAGAGCAACTTATGTGCCCAATAATTCTCGCAATCATTTTCGCATAAGGACGAGATTTTTTCATGTTATCTTGAGTCCGACGCATCTTAGACGTCGAAACCATTTCCATTGCTTTAGTGATTTTTTGCGTGTTTTTTACACTTGCTATCTTTTGCCTAATTTCCTTGCCAGTAGACATAATATTATATTTTTATAATCAGTTCTTTTTACTTATGAAAATTAGCTCATTGTTTTAGCATAGGCACTGACAATCTCTTGCATTTTTTCAGCAATTTCATCACTGTAATCACCGGTTTCATTGAGTTGTTGTGCAAACTCTTTATGTGATACATTCAGTTCCTGATGCAATTCTTTTTCAAACTCTAATACTTTATTAACTTCAATATTATCAAAGTATCCTTCATTTAACGCATATAAAGAAATCCCTAATTCTGCCACAGTCAATGGGGAATATTGTGCCTGTTTCATCAACTCTGTTGCACGTTGCCCTCTTTCTAGTTGTTTACGTGTAGCCTCATCAAGATCAGAAGCAAACTGGGCAAATGCTTGTAATTCACGATATTGTGCCAAATCCAAACGCACACCACCACCAAGTTTTTTCACTAGCTTAGTTTGTGCAGCGCCACCAACACGAGAAACCGAAAGACCGGCATTAATTGCTGGACGAATACCTTGAGCAAAGAAACTCGTTTCTAAGAAAATTTGTCCATCTGTAATGGAAATCACATTAGTTGGTACAAAAGCTGATACGTCTCCAGCTTGCGTTTCAATAATCGGCAGTGCCGTAAGCGAACCAGTCTTCCCTTTTACTTCACCATTAGTAAAGTCTTCTACATATTGAGCATTCACTCGTGCAGCACGCTCTAATAAACGTGAATGCAAATAAAATACATCACCCGGATACGCCTCACGACCAGGAGGACGACGAAGCAATAAAGAAATTTGACGATAGGCCCAAGCTTGCTTAGTTAAGTCATCATAAATAATTAATGCATCTTCACCACGATCACGGAAATATTCGCCCATGGAACAACCTGCATAGGGGGCTAAGAATTGTAGCGATGAAGCGTCACTTGAATTGGCTGCGACCACAATGGTATTTTCCATTGCTCCAGCTTCTTCTAATTTTGTAACCAATGCACGAACTGATGAAGCTTTCTGACCAATTGCCACATAAATACATCTTACACCTGTATTTTTTTGGTTAATAATGGTATCAATGGCAATCGCTGTCTTTCCTGTTTGGCGATCACCAATAATCAACTCCCGTTGACCACGACCTACAGGAATCATTGAATCTACTGATTTCAATCCCGTCTGCAAGGCTTGTGAAACACTCTCACGAGCAATTACACCCGGAGCAATACGTTCGATTGGAGAGGTTAGGCTATTATCTATATCGCCTTTACCATCAATTGGACGCCCTAGTGCGTCAACAACACGACCTAAAAGATGTTCACCAACCGGAACTTCAAGAATACGCCCCGTACACTCGACAGAACCACCTTCAACCAAATGCTCATAAGCCCCTAGCACAACCACACCAACACAGTCTTCCTCTAAGTTAAGTGCCATACCAAAGGTTTTTTGGTCAAACTGTACCATCTCACCATACATTACTCCAAACAGACCATGAACGGTCGCAATACCATCAGATACGTTTATGATTGTGCCTTGATTACTTGCTGACACACTATCATCAACACCTGAGATTCTTTTTTTAATCAGTCCAGAAATTTCAGCCGAGCTTAGTTGCATGTATTTTACCTCGTCGTTATTATATTAAATTCGATTATTAAATTTGATAAAAAATAAGTCTAAATATTGATTAACTTGAAAGCAGATATTCCAATGTTTCCAATCGTGTAGAAAGTGATCCGTCAAAAACCGTACTATCATCCATAACAATAATTGCACCGCCTAAAATATTTGAATCCTTCAAAACATTGAGCTCAATTTTGCAATCATAACGTTTTTCCAAAGCCTCAGATAACTCCTTAATCTGCACGTCACTTATATCACAAGCAACACGAATCTCAGCTTGACGCACCTTATCCTCTAAAGAAGCTGCTTTAACCAGCTGTGAATATAGAGCCGGCACGACCATTAAACGATTGTTTTCAATCAAAACCTCAACAAAAGATTGAAATAACTTTGGAGATTTTTCTGAAAAAATCCCCATAATCACTTCCACAATTTTATCCTTAGCAGTACTCGGTGAATTAATAAAAGATTGAAAATCCTTATCTTCTACCACACTCACAAGCATTTCTACACTCTCCATCCAATGTGTCAAAGCATTCTGCTCCTTTGCTAGATCAAAAACAGCTTTAGAGTAAGGACGTGCAATTCCATCAAGATTCATATTGTAATACCTACTTATTTATCTATATCTGCTTAGTTATACCATCAATAATTGCAGAATGAGTTTTTGCGTCAACTTCTTTATCAATCACTTGGCGCACTCCTGTCATCACCAAACCACCAATTTCCTTACGCAATTCATTACGAGCATTGTTGACTTCTTGAGCAATCTCGTTCTTCGCTGCATCAATCTGTTTTTGCCCAACTTCTTTAGCATGAGCAACAGCCTCCTCTTCAATTTCTCGACTACGTTTATTTGCCTGTGAAAGAATGTCTTGAGCTTCTTTTTTTGCTTCAGCAACAACCTCATTTGCGCGTTGCTCTGCCAATTCAAAATCAGCTTTGCCTTTCTCAGCAGCTTCCAAACCATCTTCAATTTTCTTCTGACGCTCTTCCAAAGCCGCACTCAATGGTCCCCACAAATAGCGTTTGACTAGCCAAATCAAAATAAGAAAGGCTATGACCTGGAACAAAAGTGTAATTGTAATATTCACCTACGAACCTCTTTCCAAAATTATATTTTTAAAATAAAAAATAGCATTCTTATGCCTTACCATTACGATATAGAGCATTTTAGCCAAGGAATGGGTTAGCAAAAGTAAATAATAGTGCCAATGCTAGAACGATAAATGGAAACGCTTCCATTAAGCCACCAAAAATAAATGTACTTGTCATTAACTGCGGACGCATTTCAGGCTGTCTAGCAATACCTTCCAAGGTTTTGGCACAAATAATGCCCCAGCCGATGGCTGAACCCAATGCCGATGCCGCTAGCATCATTCCTACTGCGATTACTGTATATGCAACGATATCCATAGTTTCTATCTCCGTTAAAAATAAATAAAATTAAAAAATATAAGTCAGTTATTGCTTACATAAATAGCTTAGTGAGACTCGCTAGCCATATTCAAATAAACAATCGTAAGCACCATAAAAACAAATGCCTGTAAGGTGATTACAAAAATATGGAACAATAACCAAATTAAATCCAAAACCACCTGCAATGGTCCCCAGATTAAAAATCCTAACACACCCGTTGCCAACGTGCCTCCAAGAATAGCAATCAAAAAGAACACCAATTCACCTGCAAACATATTACCAAACAAACGCAAACCAAGACTCAATGGTTTAGAAAGCTCTTCAATAAGCGTCATAATAATATTAAATGGTATCGCATACTTACCGAAAGGATGAAAAAGAAACATTTTGATAAAACCAAGCAATCCCTTGCTTCTGATATTTTTCCATACAACAATGAGAAATACAGTAAAAGACATACCTAAAGTAATATTTGGATCCGTGGTAGGAACAACCTTCATAGCAACGTTATGATCGCCGGTTACGATTTGTGCTATCATGGGAATAAGATCCACCGGAATCAAATCCATAAAATTCATTAGCCAAATCCATAAAAAAGCAGTCAATGCAATTGGTCCTACCCACCTATCTGGCTTATTCATCGCATCTTTTATTTGCTCATTGACAAACTCAATAACCATCTCAGCAAAATTTTGAAACCCAGAAGGAACCCCTGCCTTCAAACGACTTGTCAAACGCCACCCCACCAAAACCATCAACAAACCCAAACCAATAGCATACCCTAAACTATCTAAATGCACCTGCATAAAGTTTCCATTGATACACTCACCACCATTCAAATTCAAACAATTGTTCTGCAAATGATGTTGAATATATTCTACGGGAGTTGGATTTGCTGAAGCCATCGATGTTTCTATCTCTAATATATATAATTAAGTGGTTAAACTAATTCTGTTATTTTTTAATTCAATTTCAATCTGTTAATCTTTTTTTAAATGGCACCAAAACCATCGGTGATAAAAGCACCATAACAAAAGGTAACATCACTGCCACAGGTGTATTTGGAAAACTCTTAAAGCCAAATGCCATCAACAATCCAATTATCACAAAACGAACCAAAGCTGATCCCATTAGTGCACCTACCCCAAACTCGGGAGAATCTTCACTTAAACGATTTGCAAAAGAAACCCCTACGTACAGCATAACAGAATAACACAATCCCATCAGCAAACCATAACCTAAAGGCAACAATGCCGTATCATCGTAGAGCAAATAACACCCCACGCCAAGCAATGCCCCACAAAGCTGAACAGGTAAAACTTTCAACTGTTGTTGTGTAACTACTCCCTTCATTAGGAAAAATTAAGACCTAAATAATTGTAATTGTGAAAAATTCATTTCAACTTATCTTCTGAGTTTGAAGAATCTTCCACGCCTAGCATTTTATGCAGTTTCAATAAACCACCAACAAACCCCATAATTCCGCAACCAATTATAAAAATAGGCTTGCTATCAAACAAACTATCAAAAAGATAACCAACGATGAAGCCGGCTAAAACTATTGCTACAAATGAATTACCCATTCCAGCCAATAAAAAAGAATTTTTATTACTTGCTGATACGGAAGCCGTTTTCCTTCTTGAAGCTGACATGCCCATCTCTTTTGAAATAATTGGAAAATCAAACAAACCTCATTAATTATAACAAAAAAAATATCATAAAAAATAAAGATTTGTACGTATCTTGCGTAAAATCAATTCATTAGATGATATTAATAATGGACTGCCTTGCAGATAAAACTCTCTGTAAGCTCTTATCCTAAATACTTTAATTATTCCATTTTTTAAATCAAAAAATGGATAATTATAATTATATGTATTGGACGCCTACAAAATACCTAGCGAAGCAATATATAAACAAGCACCATGGCAGCATAAGAAAATTTTTACTTACCCTATATATCAACAAACATAATACACTGTAAATGATTTTGTTACAAAAAGGCAATAAAAACACTTCTAAATCCACTATTTGTCCGTATCAATCTATCAATACTCACTCAACTCTACCCCTCATTCATCTAACTACTTAACCCATGATTTTTCTTTTAAGCCTCTTTTCTTTTATCTTTAGCTGGTTACTGATGAATCTGCTTTTCTCTCCTGCAAAAAAACTTCATCTATTAGACATTCCTGATGGGAAAAGAAAAATGCATGCTACTCCAACACCATTAATTGGTGGAATTTGCATTATCACATCATTTGCTATCATGCTACTTGCACTGCAAATTTTATATAGAGTTGAGCAAATTGACTACACACCGCTCTTACTATGCCTATTCATTCTTACCGTCGTAGGCATTTTAGATGACCTTAATAACATTTCATCTGGCTTTCGCCTTGCCGTTCAATGTTTTATTGCCGTCATTATGTTTTCTACAGCTGATAATGGAATTTTCTCAGTAGGAGACATTATTGGTATCGGCAATATTTCTACAAACGACTGGGCTCTACCTATTACTATTATTGCTGTCATATCAGGAATTAATGCCATGAACATGATGGATGGAATTGATGGACTTGCTAGTGCACTTTCTCTTATCACGCTTCTTTCATTACTTTTCTTTATAGACTTCACTCATCTAGATAACTTCCCCATTATTATCTTATGTGCAGCAATATTACCAATTCTTGCTACTAATATTTCTTTATTTGGTAAATCAAAAAAAGTTTTTCTTGGCGATACAGGGAGCATGTGTTTAGGATTTATTTCTGTATGGTTGCTAATTAAATACGGATCTGAGAACTCCGATACCACTATGCAAGAGGGATTTAGACCCATTACTGCCGTCTGGCTTTTTTCCATCCCTCTAATGGATATGACAGCCATTGCAATCCGTAGGCTCAGCAACGGGAAATCCCCTTTTACTGCTGACCGTGATCACTTACATCATTTTCTCCAGCGCTGTGGGTTAAATGATATAGCTTCTCTATGTTTTATCAGCTTTCTCCATCTATGTTTCATCATCATAGGCATTCTCACTCACTACTATCGTGTTCCAGAACCTATACTCTTCTATAGTTTTATTACCCTATTCGGGCTGTACTACTACGTAATGAGAAGAGCTTGGATTATTGCCAAATTTATCAGAAAAAGCAAGCTTATCTCAAAGCTAAACCCTCATCACTAGAAACACCTCTACTATCCAAATACTCTTCACTTACTAAAAGTGTAATCCTGAAAAAGCCTATCCAATTATATTAATGAGGAGAAGGAATACCTGTGCTTGAATTAATATAAAGTTGTTTATGCCAGTACCTATACGTTGATATTAATTTAGTTATCTCACTGGGCTTTCTATTTTCCAATTGAGCAGACTTAATCGCATTATCTAAATACTCCAAAGCTTTTCTTAAAAAGCCCAAATTATATTGGTGTTGTGCTTTAGCATAAAACAATTCAACCTTTTTCTCCTCTACAAAATATAATTCTTCTAAAAACTTCCATAATTGAGCCTGATATAAATTGTAAATTTTTTCATTTGTGTACGTTAACAAATTGTTTTCAGCTTGATTAGATTTTTTCTCCTTTATATAAAGTTGCGTTTGTAACTTTAACACCTCAAGATGATTAGGATAAAAACGACGCAATTTATTCATCTGCTGATTTGCCTGACTGATCTGGTTAGTATTCAGCAACAATCTCATATACACCAAATTAAACAACAAGGAATTCTCCTTAGTTTGTTCTGAAAGTTTTTGCCAAAGAGCCATTGCCTTTACATTAGCACTTTGTTCCAATAAGGATAAGAAATCAACATACTGTTGTTGATAATCACTAAAAGAAGCCTCAGTTGGTAATTTAGTTAAATACGATAATCTAGCCTGTATTAAATCAAATTCTGATGTTGGAGCATATAAAGTTTTATCCGATACTCGATTGCGTAAATTTGCAATTCTTTTACGTGTAATGGGATGGGTGCGCAAATATTCACTACTATCTAAACTGAAGTCTTTTTTTGATAAACGCTCCATAAAAGCTACGGCATATTGTCCTGAAAAACCAGCACTTTGTAAAATTTGCAAACCGCTTGAATCAGCTTCATCCTCAAATTGACGAAGATACTTAAGACTTTCTTCAATCTGTTTAGCTTGCAGAACAAACATACCGGGAATAACATAAGGTGAATTGGTAACAATACCAGCCAACAACAAACCAAAAACCACCAATGGGCTTGCATAACCCGGTTGGTTTTCAATTAAACGATGCAGATGTTTCTGCTTAGTATGGGCAATTTCATGTGCCAAAACACTAGCCACTTCACCTTCTGATGAAGCACTCAACAAGAGCCCTGAATGTACGCCAATATAACCAGCCGGTCCTGCAAAAGCATTTATTGATGGTTCATCAATAACAAAGAACATATAATGGGGATTAATGATATTAGCATAATTTACTAGCAAATTACCCAAATCATAAATGTATTGCTGTATAACAGAATCCTTATTAAGATTAGAAAATCGCTGTATTGAAATAAAAAACAATCGACCTGCCTGCTTCTCTTGTTCACTAATTATATTTAAAGGATTTTGAAAATCAGGCAATCTTGATTTGTTTTGCAACGAATGAATACTCTTACTAGCTTGTGGCAAAGTGAGAATAGATCCTCTGGGTATATCCGAATAACTATCGAATACCAATACACTCAGCAATATAAAAAAGAGAATTTTGATTTTTTTTCCACCCTCTCTTATATTTTTGACTTGATTAATTAAACTCACTCTAGTTGATAAATCTGCTTGATACAATTATGATGATGGTAACTTTTCCACACTATCTATCTTGAATTTTAACCGACATAACTCTACTACATAAATGCCACTCTACATCAATAACCTGTACCACTATGTAACTCTCCCTTATGCATCCACCCATCATTTTTATACTACCCCTATCTTATCATGAGGGAATTTATCTTATACAAACTCCTCTCTAACAGCTTATTTTACAACCATCTTAACACCTCCAAAATAATACCAAAGGAGCAATAAAATAAAATTTTATCCCCTCAAAATCCTGTACAATTAGTATATTAAAAATGAGTTTTTAACACCTGTTACCTATGAACTTAGACTACTTAGATTTTGAACAACCTATTGCTGAGCTTGAGGAAAAAATTTCTGAGCTTAGGCGTGTTGGCGATGATTCAAGTGTCAACATTCAAGAAGAAATACAACGTTTAGAAAAGAAAAATATTGATTTAACCAAATCGATTTGCTCTTCATTAACAGATTGGCAAATTGTGAGCATGGCTAGACATCCAAGAAGACCACAAACACTCGACTATATTCAAAATGTTTTTACCGATTTTATTGAGTTGCATGGGGATCGCCATTATACAGATGATCGCTCAATCATTACAGGAATGGCACGTCTAAATAATCAACCTGTAATCATTATTGGACATCAAAAAGGACGAGTAACTAAAGATAAAATTACTCACAACTTTGGCATGCCTAAACCAGAAGGTTATCGTAAAGCATTGCGAGTCATGAAACTTGGCGAGCGTTTTAGAATTCCAATTCTCACGTTTATTGATACACCAGGAGCTTATCCAGGGATTGATGCCGAAGAACATAATCAAAGTGAGGCCATTGCAAAAAATTTGCTTGAATGTTCCGATTTGCAAACACCGATTATTTGTACAGTAATTGGTGAAGGGGGTTCAGGAGGAGCATTAGCCATTGGAGTTGGTGATAGAATTTTAATGTTACAATACAGCATCTATTCAGTCATCTCACCTGAAGGATGTGCCTCAATACTTTGGAAAAGTGCAGAAAAAGCTAGCAGTGCGGCACAGGCTTTAGCATTAACTGCACCAAAATTAAAAGATCATGGCATCATTGATGATGTCATACAAGAGCCTCTTGGTGGAGCTCATAGAAATCTCCAAGAAATGTATATAAATATAAAAAAACACCTATCTAATGAGCTTGTTAAACTCAAGCAACTGAACATTGAAGAGTTGCTAAACAAACGACAAGAAAAGCTAATGGGATATGGAAAAGACAATCACGTCCAATTGTGATGACCTTAAATGGGGGAGTGGCAGAGTGGTCGAATGCGGCGGTCTTGAAAACCGTTGACTCGAAAGGGTCCGGGGGTTCGAATCCCTCCTCCCCCGCCATTTTATTCAAAAAATATAGCATGCACTAGCTATATAGATATCAAACACTTATCAATTCGCAAAGAAATACTTTTAGTTCATGAAAAAAAAGCATAAACGGAAAACCACCCACTCAGAAATCACACATCATCAAGCAGATTCACACGCAACTAATCATTCAGAAAAAACTACCGAATCTTTCCATTATTTAAACCAGCAACCCGCTTTAGGAAAATGGTTTATCTATGCCATTGCCATTCTACTTTTCTTACCCGTCACCATTGCACCGTTGTGGACAAAATATGGCTACTCACCTGACCTTCATATGGCATGGATTATCCAGTTTGGTACAACCTTCCTCATCACCTGTTTCTTTTTTCAACACATACGAGCAAAAAATATAGCTTGGTTACCTTCACCCTTAATGTATGCAGTTATTGCCTTTTATTTATGGGCATTTTTATCTCTTATCTGGGCATACAATAGATTTGAGAGCATGATTTCCCTACTAGACTGGGGAGCTGGTTCCTTAATGTTCTTACTTGTTCTAAATACCATTCGCAAACCTGAGCAAATCAGAATACTGGTCAATGCTATTTTTATCACAGGCGTATGTATGGCAGTACTTGGAATCTTTCAATTTCTCTTTGATGTACAGTGGGTACAACAACATGCCAAACCTTCTGCTACCTTTAACAATAAAAATATGGCAGCTCAATACACCCTGATGAGTATAGGTTTAGGGTTGGGCTTATTTTGGACAGCTCGCAATCGAATGGAAGTTTGGCTTTATGCAATTGGAACAGCCTTGGTTATAACGTTTGTTCACTATACCATTACTCGTGGTGCCAATCTTGCCACATTGGGCATTTTCTTATTTATGGCAATTTTTATTCTTGCTGACCGAATCATTCATAAACAAAAAGGACCCATGAACAAAGACAAATGGCAAGCTGCAGGCGTTGCTTTCTGCTTGTTTATTTTCTTAGGCATGTTTACCTCAGAAGGATTTGTTGGGCTTGATATATTTTTGCAACATTTTAATGAAGGAGAAAAAGTATTTTCTAATGAATTGAATCTCTATACACATGAACGTGGCACTCGTATGGACATGTGGGCAAATTCCACAGCAATGATTAAAGATCATTTATTTCTTGGTGTGGGAATGGGTAACTGGATGGTTTACTATCCCTACTACCAAACAGCTGTCAGCATAGACCATGAAATGTCTGAATCCATTCAGCACATTAATGCACACAATGACTACGTAGAAATTTTCTCTGATTTAGGGCTTATTGGTTTTATTTTGTTGATCAGCATCTTTGCAATTGCTATCTATCTAGCCCTATCCAATTTTTATAAAAACCGAGACAATCCTAACCGTTTCTTACTCCTAGGGGTTCTCCTTGCCGCAACAGGAATTAGCATTAATGCCATTGGTAGCTTCCCATTTAAACAACCTGCTCCCATTTTAATGACTTGCGTCTATCTGGCTATTATTGCTAATGAATATGCTCGCTGGAAAGACTCTCGACTGGTGAAAATCAATGCCAAACCTTTTGCTACCATTTTTAGCTTTATTTTCCTTTTCGTAACAACGGGTGTTTTTGCTCTACATTACCAATGGAATCAGTCAGAAATACACTTCCGCCTTGCCACAATCTCTTCTCATCAACAAAAATACCTCAATATGCTAAGAGAGGGCAAAAAATCACATGAAGCCATGCCACTGAGAGATCGCATGCTTAATTTTGTCGGAATGGGATATTTACGTACAGGCAATCCAACCAAAGCTGCTGAATACTTAGAGCTTGTCAAAAAAAGCTACCCACACCGTAATAATACCTTACAAAACTTAGGCTACATTTACCTGCAACTTGCTGATCAAGCTCGTAAAGCAAAAGATTACAACAAATACAAACAAATGCTAGATAAAGCAGAAGAAAACTTTACCCATTTTGTAAAAATACGCCCAGATAATCCTAGAACAAGAAGAAATCTAGGCATCACACTCTATCGCAAATCACTTGTATTACGTGGACAAGCACAAGCTAACGCCCTGAAGCAAGCGGCATACCAATTGAGAAAGGGAATTGAGCTTAACCCCAAAGTATCCGATAAAGATAATATTCTAACTTTAGCGAAAAACATCGATAGCCGTGCACAACAAATTGAAAAAGAACTTGCTAATCCATCAACGCTCACACAACAACCCACAAAACCTTAAATAACTTAAGATATAGGTAGGGAGACTATCACCATGAGCCAAGCATCGTCTCTCTTATTTCATATTGTGCTACACAACCCCAAAATCGCCTCAAATACTGGGGCAATCATCCGTCTATGTGCGAATACAGGATGTGCTCTTCATCTCATTGAACCCATTAGTTTTGAATTAGATGATAAAAAAATGCGTCGTGCCGGCTTAGACTACCATGAATATGCCCAACTCAAAGTTTGGAAAAATTTGGCTGAATGTTTTGAAACCATTGAACCTCGAGGCATCAGTTTTTTTTCTACCAAAGCCACGCAAAACTATATCCATGCACCCTATTGCCAAAACCACTGCCTAGTTTTTGGTTCCGAAACTGAAGGACTGCCCAATGAATTTATCTCTCAATACGGCATCAATCATTACTACCGACTCCCCATGCGAACACAAAGCCGAAGCATTAATCTTGCCAATACTGTCAGCATCGTGGCATACGAAGGTTGGCGACAATTAAACTTTACTCATAATAGTGAATAACACTTACCCGACCCTTAATGTTTCCTTCCCTCCCAATAAGATAGAAACATCACCTACTTCATTTCTTAGATAAAATAGAGATAACTGTCATCAATAACTGCAATTGTATTGGACGTATATAATATATAAAGACGCATCCAAATTCATACTATAATGAGACTGGATATCAAGATATCAACTAAGAGAAAATTTTTTATTCTCTACTCTAAATCACCACATTAACCCAATCCAAATAAATCATACCTTTTATGGATTATAAAAAATCACTATCCAAAATCGAATCATATACACCTAAGCTAGTTTATCAGGCACTTCAAAAAAGCAATAAAGCACGGCTAAATGATGATTTTTTAAAAGTTTATTGACCTTTAGCACTAGTTAGAGAGGGATATTTATTAACAATTTTTAGGGAAAGTTATAATATCTACCACTATCTAAGCAATTCCATTAAATTAGGTGGAGCTGTAGCTGAATTGGGTGTATATAAAGGCGGAAGTGCAAAATTAATGTATTCTTTTAGTCAAGATTCTGATGTTCATCTTTTTGATACTTTTGAGGGAATGCCTGAAACCTCTACTATTGATCATCACCAAAAAGGTGATTTTGCTGATTGTCCCTTAGAAGAAGGGCAAGCATACCTAAGTAACTTTAGCCATGTACATTTTCATAAAGGATTTTTCCCAAAATCAACTAATGCCTTGCCCAAAGAGATTGAGTTCTGTTTTATTAATTTAGATGTCTAGATGTCGATATTTATAAATCTACTCTATCAGAGTTACAGTATTTTTATCCGCGCATGAAAAAAGAGGGCGTCATCATCTCTCATGATTACCACTCAATATCCTGCCCAAGAGTCAAACAAGCCTTTGATGAATTTCTTTCAGATAAAAAAGAACAGGCTATCCACATTTGGGATACGCAATGCCTACTCATAATTAGTTGATTATTCTTAAGGCTTAACTCTGAGGATGAATGATCCCAATTCTAATTCAACTTGCACTTTTTGTCCAAGTTGAATCTCTCGATTACTACGAACAAATACGCTAATTTCAATTGGTGGAAAATCAGGAAACAGACCGTGTTTATCTTCGATTGCCTGTAACGTTAGGAAAGTAAGAAAACCACTAAATTGTTTATCTACGATACGCCATTGATTGATTACAGGAAAATTTAGCTGTACGTGTGGTTGACATTCTACATCAGCCATATGTTTCTGTGTACATTGCTCTTGATTAATAGGTAAATAGATATTTTCTTGTCTAAGAAATATTTGTAAATCTCTTGAATGCTGCAATAACTGTGCCGATTGTTCGCTCAACAACTGTTCATTAGCTGCTAAAGAAATAAAACCAAAAGGAGTCGCTAATTGCTTAGCACCCTCCTTATCCTCAACCACCTGGCAATCATACCAATGTCCTGAACCAATAAATTCTGCGATTTTTTCATTTTTTGGGCGATAATAAATATCTTCTGGTGTTCCCCATTGTACTAATTCTCCATCCATCATCACCCCTATGTAATCAGCAAAAGAAAAAGCTTCTGTTTGATCATGAGTCACCAATAATGCTGAAACCGATTGTTTGCGCAAAATAGTTTTCACCTGCTCTGCCAACCCCGATCTTTGATCCTGTTCCAAATTGGAAAATGGCTCATCTAATAATACAAGAAGAGGGTCTGATGCAAGCGTTCTTGCTAGAGCAATACGCTGCTGTTGGCCACCAGATAATTCATGAGGGTAATGCTCTTCATAACCCTCCAAATCAACTAAATTAAGCAAATGATCTATGATTTGTTGTTGTTCCAAACCTGAACATTTCGGAGCACCAAACAATAGATTATCACGCACGGATAAATGTGGAAATAATGTGTAGTCTTGAAAGACTAAACCTACTTTGCGTTGATGAGATGGAACATATGAAAATGCATCTTTCACAATAACCTTACCATTAATCTTAATCCCTCCATTTTGGACCTCATTCAAGCCAGATAAAGCCCGAAATAAGGTTGTTTTACCACAACCACTTTTTCCCAACAAACAGCAAAAAGAACCTGCTGGAACCTTAAATGAAATATTATGCAAAATAGGTTTGCCACCTATCTCACATGAAATATTGTCTGTTTCAATAATATACGGACAAGTTAAACGTTCTACCTGTAACATAAATTTATACAATCACCGTTTTTGAAAAGTTATTAACATAAAAAACGCACACAAAAACACCATCGATAATGCTGGCATTGCCGCCTTAATCCACTCACCTTCGGCTGTATAGCTGTAAATATTGACCGCTAAGGTTTCCCAACCAGCAGGACGCAACATCAATGTAGCAGGCATCTCTTTAATGACTTCAATAAACACTAAAACCAATGCACCAATGATGGGGATTTTTAAATTAGGAAAATATACTTTTCTCTTAATTTTCCATTGGCTTAAACCAAGATTCATAGCAATTGCTGAAAGATTTCCACTAAGATGATTAATTGAACCATTTAAAGCATTAAGCGAAACAGCAAAGAAGCGTATCATATATGCCCAAAATAATAACAGTAGCGAACCCCCTATTAATAGTGAACTCATTCCTAAAGCCGTAACCACATTATCAATATAAACAGCAATACCCACCAAACTCATGGCAACAACTGAACCAGGAAATGCATAGCCTAAACGCAAAAATGCACATAAACGATCGATTATCCGACTCACTTTTTGATGAGTGCAACAGCCATAATCATTTCTTAACTGATGCAAAGCAATCACCAATAATGCACTCACGCTAACTAATAACAAGCTTGCACCACCACCAATAAGCAACGTATTGTATAACACTTCTATGAAATTAACCCACTCAACTTGATCCACATATGAACTTGACATCCATATTAGCATTGCCACAGGAACAATAAAGGATATCAAAACAATTCCCCAGCAAAAACCACTCGCCATCCATTTTTTCCATCCTACTAACTCTACCCTTGCTATACCACTCCCTTGCCGCAAATTATGAGTTAATCCCTTACTTTTAAGCAATTGACTAAATAAATATAATACAAGAACAATCAGCAATAATAATCCAGAAACTTGCAAGGCAGTACGCAAATCAAAAAATGAATACCACATTTTATAAATAAGCGTACTTAATGTATCCACATTAAAAATACTTACCGCACCAAAATCAGCCAAAGTTTCTAACATTACCAAGCTTAATCCCCCCATCGTGGCATTTTTTATCATCGGAATAATAACTCGCCAAAATAGTCCAACCTCACTCAAACCAAGATTCGTAGCACTATCAAGCAAATTCCCCCGAATGCTAAGTAAAGAACTCCTAACTACCCAATACACATAAGGATAAAAAACCATTATCATAGCTAAAGAAGTGTAACCAATATTCTGTAAATCAACACTTATATCAAGATTCCAAAAATCATTAATTTGTTGATTTAACTCTCCAGAAGAATCGAAAACATCAAATAAAATAAATGCTGTAACATATGGAGGCATAGAAAGTGGCAAAATAAGTAACCACTGTAACCATTTCCGACCATGAAATTCATAACGACAAACTAACCAAGCTAAGCTAACCCCTAAAAATAAACAACCTATTGAATTAAATAATAATAGTAATAATGTATCCATCATTACTGATGCCAATAAATTATCAATTAAATGCCCCCAATTCTCCCCAAAAGGTTGAAAATAACTACCAAAAACCCATGATAGACTCATCACCATCAGTGCAAATAAAAAAAGTGCTGATAAAAATGGAAGAACCACTTTTTTTGAACGCACACAAAAGGTCATTAGTTGAAAAAATTAATGAAGGTGAAAAATAAGATTGATTTGAATACTTTTATTTTCTGATATTTTGTCAAGTATGCTTGGAATTTTATCACACATAATTTCACTTATTGTATAACCACTCCTAAATTAACTCACAAATTCATGTTTTTAACTTAGTGTTGCTATCTATTGATAGCGAATTTTCCCGTAAAAAGCATGAATAGATTAATGTGCTAATCCTTGCATAAAAGCATAGACCGATTTTGCCAATGAGTCTACATGATAACCACCTTCTAAATTAGCAATAACTGGTGCTTGATACATGGTGGCAATTTCTTTAATGCGTTTACCTAGGAAATAAAAATCTTCCTCAATAAGTAAACAGTTGGCTAATGGATCATTACGATGAGCATCAAAACCCGCTGAAACCAAAATACATTGTGGCTGATAATCCATTAATTGAGAAAAAACATCATTTTCCCAAAGGGATTGAAATGCACAAGAATCGGTTTGTGCAGGCATTGGCAAGCATTTTCGATAAACATTATTTTGGGCAATCGTTCCAGCTGGAAATATTGCTTGTTGGTAGGTAGAGGCAAAAAAAAATGTTGGATAATCACCTAATATGTCCTCTGTTCCATTACCATGATGAACATCAAAATCCAACACAGCAACACGTTCTAATGCGTATTGACGATGAGCATAAATTGCCGCACACCCTACAAACCCAAAAACACAAAAACCCATAGCCACCATTCGTTCGGCATGATGACCAGGTGGGCGACTAAGACAAAAACTAATGGGGATACCATTTCTCATACAATCCTTTTTATCGCTCATTGACCAATCTATCGCCTCTTTTAGTGAACCACCAGCCAATAAAACCGCTTTGCCAGATTGCGATGACCAACACGTATCACCATCTAAATAAATAAATGGCTCACCCTCATCTGGCAATAATGCAAATATCTGCTTAACATACTCAGATGGATGTGCATACTCAAACCACTGTGATTGCACCATTTGTGGCTCACACCACTGCCATCCTTTGGCACGATTCTCACTCTGTATAAACTCAACTATCGCCTGCAAGCGCTCTGGACATTCAGGATGACCTAGGCTAACTTGGTGTTCCTGAAAGCAAGAAGAATAATAAATTCTTTCATTATCTGACATAGAAAAATATGTGAGGTGAAATAAGTAAAAACTTATGTAGTTTATGTGATAATTTTCTTATGGATAAGAAAAAACCCAAATCAATTATCGCACAAAATCGCCGAGCAAAATTTGATTATCAAATTGAAAAAGAACTCTTAGCTGGGATCGTACTTGAAGGTTGGGAAGTCAAAAGTCTACGTGCAGGAAAGCTGCAATTAAGCGATACCTATGTACGCATTAAATCTTCCGAGGCATGGTTAATGGGTGCACTCATCACCCCTCTTGTTACTGCCTCAACCCACATTCATCCTGACCCCACTAGAAGCAGAAAACTCCTGCTTAATAAAAAAGAAATTAATCACCTAACAGGTTTAATTGAGCAAAAAGGCTATACCATCGTAGCACTTAATGCTTTGTGGAAAAAAGGCAAAGCAAAAATCAACATCGGCATTGCCAAAGGAAAAAAACAACATGACAAGCGACAAACCATTAAAGAACGTGATTGGCAAAGAGAAAAATCAAGACAATTTAAATACCAATAATAAAAAAATGCTTATGGATATTATGATTCACTCATAAGCACATGGATAAAAAAATCATGAACTTTTTTATCTTTGCTGCTGGTTTTGGTAAACGTTTACATCCCATCACCTTACACACGCCCAAACCATTAGTTGAAATCAATCATCAACCACTTCTTGGAAGATTAATAGAACAAATCCTTCCGCATGCTAAAAATATATTTATCAACGTCTCTTGGCTAGGAGAAAAAATTGAACAATTCATCACCCACCATTACCCTCATGCCAACATTATTATCCTAAAAGAAAAATCTCCATTAGAAACAGGCGGAGCATTGGTTAATGCTCTTCATTATGAACAACTCCACCAACTCAGAACCGGTCTAGCTACTCATCCTTTTGTCATCGTCAATGGCGATATCTACACTGACTATAATTTTAGCTTGCTAACCACCAAAACCTTACTCTCCAATACTTTAGCGCATCTGGTACTCGTTGATAAACCTCACCATAAAAAACATGGAGATTTTGATTTAATTGACAATCACGTGCATGGAACAGAAAAATCACGTGGAAAACTCATTTATAGTGGCATCAGCCTGATTCATCCTAATTTAGTCACCTATCACCAAAAACAATACACACAAACACCTAAGCATTATTTTTCACTAGCCAAAGCCCTCTATCATGCAAGCTCACAAAAACAACTCTCTGGAGAATATTTTAAAGGCACATGGCACGATGTAGGAACGCTAGAAATCCTTAAGGAACTGGATCATAGCCACTCCCACCTTTAGGATGGCATTTTGCTATGCGTAGTAATGCCAATTTTACCCCCTTGAACACACCATGTTTCTGCACACTCTCAATCGCATATTCTGAACAAGTAGGATGAAAACGGCAACGTGGTCCAATCAATGGACTAATCATATAACGATACAAATATATCGGTAATAATACGATTTTACATACGATAGTTTTCAGCATTTCTCTTCCATACTTTTCTCTTTATTAATAAAGTAGAATTATAAAACGAACACCAATCACACATACTTAATTTTTGCTCATACATTATGAACAGCCACCTTAAAGGCACACTCATCACACTAATTGGCGTACTCATTATCACTCCTGATAGCCTGCTTATACGCTTAATCAATACAGATAGTGCGAGTTTAAGTGTTTGGCGAGGCATTCTCACCTTTATTACCACTACCGCCTATCTTCTCATTATCGAAAAAATCAGCTTTTGGCAAAGCCTCAAAAAATTCAACTACTATGACTGTATTGGTTTAATTTTCTTTGTCTTAAGCACAGTATTATTTGTTTATGCCATCAACAATAGCTCCGTTGCAAATACACTGATTCTATTGAGTACCGCACCTTTTTTTGCTGCCATTCTTTCCTTCTTTTTTCTACGTGAGAAAATCACATTAGCTATGCTCATAGGCATCATATTCTGTTTTATCGGCGTATTCATCATCATCTCTGAAGAATTATTCTACTCCTCATCAACTAACACTTCACCATTTTCATGGCTTGCTTTTTTTAGTGCTCTATTTTGTGCCTTATCCATCGCCGCAAACTTCACCTTATCACGAAGTGAAAAACAAAGCAATATCATACTCTCCTTTGCTTTATCAGGAATTTTTGCCACACTCATCTGTTTACCATTCGCTAACAATCTCTTACAACCTTTAGAATCGCTTCACTGGCTACTTATTGATGCCCTTATTATTTTCCCTATCAGCTTTATCATGATGTTGATTGGTGCACGCTACATTCCCTCACCTTACTCAAGCATGATGTTTCAATTAGAAATCTTTCTTGGACCACTATGGGTATGGCTAGCCATTGGTGAATACCCCGGACTCCATACCTTCATCGGAGGAAGCATTATCATTACCGCTATCCTTGCTGTAAATCTCATCCAACTCAAAAACACCCAGAGGCTGTAACTCTCTCTACTTCCTTTAATAGGAAAAAAACAATAAAATCTGACTCCTGTTTCTATGATTAGAGACACCCCCTTGTCATTGTTTTTTTGCCTAAAAAATGGTATAATTTTGTGGGTAATTGTGTCCACAAAATACCACCTCAACACAAAAGAGTTTAAAAAAACTTGTATCAGAAAAAAAATTACATACTCCAATTATCCTTATTCATGCCACCACATATACTACGATGACGAATACTAATAACAACTACGACTCCTCCTCAATTAAAGTACTAAAGGGCTTAGATGCTGTCCGTAAACGCCCTGGTATGTATATTGGTGACACAGACGATGGCTCTGGACTTCACCACATGGTCTTTGAGGTTGTTGATAATTCCATTGATGAAGCTTTAGCTGGTCATTGCTCAAGTATTCATATTTGTATGTATTCAGATGGTTCTGTCTCGGTTTCTGATGATGGACGTGGTATCCCAGTTGACCTACATGAAGAGGAACAAGTATCGGCGGCAGAAGTGATCATGACAGTCCTACATGCTGGGGGGAAATTTGATGATAATTCTTATAAAGTTTCTGGTGGCTTGCATGGTGTTGGGGTTTCAGTGGTCAATGCCCTATCTGAAACACTGCAACTGACTATTCATCGACAAGGCAAACAATGGTATCAAGAATATAAAATGGGTGTTCCCACTGCTCCATTAACAGCCATTGCTGATAGCGATAAAACAGGCACTGAAATTCGTTTTTTTCCAAGTAGCACTATCTTCTCTAACACAACTTTTCATTTTGATGTATTACTGCATCGAATTCGAGAGTTAGCCTTCTTAAACTCAGGCATACATATCTTAATTGAAGATAAGCGTGATGGCAAAAAAAATGAATTCAAATATGATGGTGGCATCAAAGCTTTTGTTGATTATCTTAATCAAAAAAAGCAGCCCATTCATGAAAAAGTATTCTTTATGGAAACCACTCGTGATGATGTGGGTGTGGAAATCGCCATGCAATGGAACTCATCCTATCAAGAGAGTATCTATTGTTTTACCAACAATATCCCACAACGTGATGGAGGCACTCATCTTTCAGGATTTCGATCTGCTATTACCCGTAGCTTAAATAACTATATTGATAGCAATGACTTAGCCAAAAAAGCTAAAGTTAACCCCAGTGGCGAAGATGCTCGTGAAGGATTGACTGCCATTATTTCAGTAAAAGTTCCCGATCCAAAATTCTCTTCACAAACTAAAGATAAACTCGTTTCCTCAGAAATTAAAGGAATCGTTGAACAATCGCTTAATGAGATGTTACGAGACTATCTATTAGAAAATCCAGCAGATGCTAAAATCATTTGTGAAAAAATCATTGACGCAGCTAGAGCAAGGGAAGCCGCACGTAAAGCACGTGAAATGACTCGCCGCAAAGATGCACTGGATATAGCCGGTCTACCCGGAAAATTAGCAGATTGCCAAGAAAAAGACCCTGCACTTTCTGAGATTTTCCTAGTTGAGGGAGATTCTGCTGGTGGCTCAGCAAAACAAGGTCGTTCAAGAAAAAATCAAGCTATTCTACCACTCAAAGGAAAAATACTTAATGTAGAAAAAGCGCGCTTTGATAAAATGATTTCCTCACAAGAAGTTGGTACACTCATCACTGCCTTGGGATGTGGAATTGGTAAAGATGAATATGATCCAGATAAGCTACGTTATCATCGTATTATCATTATGACGGATGCGGATGTAGACGGTGCACATATCCGTACCCTCCTTCTCACTTTTTTTTATCGTCAAATGCGCGAACTTGTCGAACGTGGACATATATACATAGCCGAACCGCCACTTTACAAAGCACGAAAAGGGAAACAAGAACAATATTTTAAAAATGATGATGAGTTAGAATCCTATATTGTCAACATGGCTCTCTCTAATGCCTCAATCGTACCAGCTAATGCACCTGCTATTGCCAATCAAGGGTTGGCAGATATGGTCCAGCTACATCTCTCTATGGGACATAGCCTGAATCGTCTATGCAAAAAAATTGATGCTAATGTCATTCATCAACTGGCTGAATTAGCGCCATTAAAAAGCAATGAACTGGGTACATCTAAAGCGAATGAGTGGGCAAATTCATTGCACCAAGCACTCATCAATAGTGATGCGATGAATCGTCACCACTATCAAACCACTACGCAAGAAGAGGGCATACAAATTCAGCTTGTTAATCATGGTGAGGAGATTAGTGCAGTTATTGATCATGATTTTCTTAATAGTCATGATTACGCCAAAATCATGGAATGGTATGATCTCAAATCCTCATTGATTGGTGATACCATTACCGTTACAAAAGGTGAGAAAAAACATCAAGTTAACACCTTTGAAGAAGCCCTAAAATGGCTCGTAGCAGAAGCAAAAAAAGGTCAGCAAGTCCAACGTTACAAAGGCTTGGGTGAAATGAATGCAGAACAACTTTGGGAAACTACCATGAATCCAGAAACTCGCTCTCTCATACAAATGAAAATCCAAGATGCAGTCAATGCCGATGATGTTTTCAGCACCCTAATGGGTGATGAAGTTGAGCCACGACGTGCCTTTATAGAAGATAACTCTCTTGCCGTTGAAAATTTAGATATTTAGTTAAAATCTCGCCTCTATTTCTAACTATCTTTCTAAATGGCTAAAAAAAATATCCACAAGACTACTTCTCAACAACGAACAAACAAAAAGCCTGACCTATCCCTTACTCAAGTTATTGGAGTAATGTTGGCATTCATCATTGTTTACGCAATAATCATCTTGCAATTTGAGATTTACTCTCATCATGATATTAAAGCATTCCATACTTGGTCTCAAGCACTAACCTATGATGCAAAAAGAATTTATGAAATTGTTTACAACCAATACCCACTATTGGGATACTACCTCTCTACTATTATCTTCAAAGGCACAAAAAACTGGACAGATGTCATTATTGAATACAGACTTTGGCTTATTTTAGCAGAGTTTATTATTGCTATAGGATACTACCTTATTCTCAGAGAATTCACCACCCGTAAAGTTAGCTTACTATATACGCTTTTCATTGCCTCTCTACCCGTAATTTATGCCAGCAGTTCGTTATTGGGACAAATTGATGGATTTATTCATTTATTCATTGTATTTTCTGCTCTTTTTCTTATAAAAATGTATAAAGAGGGACAGAAAAAAAGACCCAGACTAACCAAAATTCATCTCATGAATTTTCTATTTTCCATTTTCTTGATTTTTGCTATTCACACCAAGCAACTTTCGTTTTTCCCTGGAATTACCCTTGCTATTTTCTATATCGCCATTCTTTTTCTTCTCTTCAACAACATAAAAATTACACATCTAGCCCTCTATCCCGCAATTTCTATACTCTTATTACTTATTATCACAAGAATATTTGACCGAATGGTTAACTTACCTGAAGGAACATACACCATCTATCAATTCCTACTTTCCTTTAGAAGTAACCATCTATCTTCAGTAGTAAATGGAGCTCCTAATATTTGGTTATTTTTCTTAGAAGGTCCACCTAACCAAGCAAATGATACGCTCTATATTGGTTCAATTAGCTTTCTTCATGGAGGATATTTGCTCGTATTAACAAGCTTTATCACTATGTTATTTTTTCTTATCAAGACAATCTCCTATATTCTGAAAAATAAAGCAGAAAACACCCCTGAGCTAATTCAAAAAAAAATTATTAAGTTATCCTCATTATTATGTATAAGCATTGCCTTTATCACCTTGTGTTCCTATATATTTATGACAGGCATGTTTGATCGATTTGCCATCTACTGCTTTCCTTTTTATCTACTTGGCTTAGGAATATTATGGCAAACCTTTCCTCGTAAAACCCTGCTGATACATATGAGCATCGGTTCTATTGGTGCTTTGATATACGGAATCTATTTAATTACCACTTATAGCGGAATACCTACACCGATAGATACTCAAAAAATTATTGTTAGTATCTACCTATTATTAACCATACACCTAATTTATTTACTTAATCGAATTAGCAATGTTTAATAATCTCAAACTACCCACAAAAACTCTCGTAGCCATCATCTTGTTGCTCAGCAGTACAGTTTCTATTGCCCAACAATGTGATTGGTTTTTTAAACAATTAAACGCATGGGATAATCGCCGATTTGCCATCACTGAATCTACTATTATCACCGATAGACTTTCCAAACTCTCATGGAAAAGATGTTTGGTGGGACAAAACTGGTCAAGCACAACTAATCGTTGCGTTGGTAATATACAACAATTAACTTATCAGCAAGCAAAAGACTATATCAAAGAGCATCCAAAATGGCGATTACCCACAAAAAAAGAGCTTAATTTCCTCATTCACTTCCGTTGCCGACCTGCCATCAATCAAGCAATATTCGATATGCCAAAAGATGCTTACGTTTGGAGTTCAACACCAGACAATCAATATGCCAATAGCATGTATATTCACAGCCTAGATAGAGGGCTTTCACACCCAAGTTTGGATACGAAAAAACATCCTATCATCATAGTAAAAAAATAAAACTCTTGAAACAAAATCATCGTTTCATGGCAACACTAATTAAGTAACTTAAATATTAACAAAAAAATAGATGTCACGCATCAATTATCTTAACAAGGCTATTCTTCTCAATATTATTGTTATTTTAAGCATTATCCTCATCCCTTGGTTGGGACAAGCCTATACAAGTACAACTTTCATCTCAAAAGACTACACTTTTTCCGCACAAACCATCATACATAACCTCAATCACCCATGGGCAGCAGAGTGGTTAGAAAAGAATACAAATAATCATGAAGAAACTCCATCAATGCTCATCATAAGTGAACGCAATGGCGCTTTGGTGTTGTATCAAAAAAATGCTAAGGAATCCTATCGCCTCATTAAACGCATACACATACCGACAAAAATATTTCAACATGGTCAAGGTGGTTTGCTAGATATCAAAAAACATCCTGAATATCAAAAAAATGGCTGGATTTATTTAACCTATTCCAGACATACTGCAAAAGGTGCGACTACAGAACTGGCTCGTTTTAAACTTGTCAACCTAGAAATGCATCACTGGCAAGTGCTTTTCACAACCAATGCATGGAGCTCCAAAGCAATCCATTTTGGTTCACGCATTGCTTTTGATGATAAAAATAATGTCTACTTCACCGTTGGTGACCGAGGCAATCGAGACTTATCGCAAAATATCAAACAAGATCATGGCTCAATCATCCGTCTACATAGTAATGGTGAAATTCCTAAAAACAATCCTTTCCCTCAAAATAGTGCTGTGTATTCATATGGACACCGTAACGCACAAGGCTTATGGTTTGATAAAAAAAACTAAAAAATTATGGTTACACGAACATGGACCACGTGGTGGAGATGAACTCAATTTAATAGAAAAAGGAAAAAACTATGGTTGGCCAGTTATCAGTTATGGAAATGAATATTGGAGTAATTTTCCCGTAAGCAATATCACGCATAAAGCTGGCATGGAACAACCCGTTCATTATTGGAAACCTTCAATTGCTCCCTCCGGATTAATACGTTATTCGGGTAAAGAATTTCCTAAATGGGATGGGGATTTTTTCATTGGTTCACTAAAATTTGCTGAATTAGTACGAGTGGTTCTGAAAAAAGAGAAAGATGATTTTAAGGTTGTTCAAGAAGAACGCCTACTAAAAGGAAAATTAGGTCGCATCCGTGCAGTTTATCAACATCAAGGAAACTTGTTTGTATTAACTGATGATGAAAATGGCAAACTCATCCGTCTACAACGCACAGCTTTTAAATAAATATTTATCCACAAACCTCTTTATGTCCTCAAAAAAATCCTTCACTGATAACGAACTTAGCAATACTGTTCGCATCGCTCTGCTCTTTGGCTTTCGGATGTTGGGATTATTTATGATTTTTCCTATTCTTACCGTTGATGTTTCCCTTAATTTCTCTACCACGCCTATGCTTATTGGCATCGCTTTAGGAATATACGGACTCACGCAAGCAAGCCTACAAATACCTTTTGGACTACTCTCAGATAAATACGGTAGAAAAAAAATCATCATCATCGGTTTGCTATTTTTTATTATCGGTAGCTTGCTTGCAGCCACTGCAGAGAGTATGTGGCAACTAATTATTGGCAGAGCCCTACAAGGCTGTGGAGCCATTGCCTCTGTGTTACTTGCTTATCTTGCTGATTTGACCAAAGCCACCGTTCGTATTCGTGCCATGGCATCCGTAGGCATGAGTATCGGCTTATCCTTTATCTTATCACTAATACTGGGGCCTATTCTACATCAATGGATTGGTTTACAAGGTATTTTTTATGGCACAGCAATATTGGGATGTTTCGGCTTTTTGCTACTGCTCACCATTAAAGATAAACAACATTCCAACCATCAAGCCATTGAGTATCAACTCTCCTTTTCTGCTATGCAATCGGTATGGCGTATTCAATCATTATGGAGTTTGAATTTCACCGTACTAAGTATTCATGCATGCATAACCATCATTTTCCTCTTTATCCCTACACTACTTATTCAACATGGATTAAATTTATCTTCCCATTGGCAAATTTATTTGCTCACTATGTTAACCTCTCTTATCATTGCCATACCAATGATTATTTATACAGAAAAAAAACAAAAAATACGCTACTCACTCCTAATATCTTTAACCCTTCTCTCTCTTGCATTTATCATATTTTTTCAATACAACTCTTTTACCTATTTAATTGTTGCATTAATTTTATTCTTTGCCAGCTTCAATGTATTAGAGGCACTATTACCCTCATCTGTTAGCCGTATTGCTCCAGTACAATATCGGGGAATGGCATTAGGTATATTTTCATCACATCAATTTTTTGGAGCATTTATTGGCGGAACATTAGGTGGAATAATCCTCAACTACTTTGGTATACATGGCTTACTATACTTGGCTATCATACTTGTGGTGATAAGCTTTAATCTCTTTCTATGGATTCCAGTTGATATGCAAAAGCGTCCACAAATATTCACTATTAACCCCCATCACCCAATTAACAAAATTGAACAATGGTGCAAAAATCAACCAGGCGTGCTTGAAGTTGTGTACCAACAAAATAGTGGAGTTTTGTATTTAAAAACTGATCTAAATAATTTTAATGAACAAGTATTTCACCACAATGTCAAAGAATTTGAGAGCCATGAAGTAAAAAAATAACGAGTGATGTCTATGCATATAGCCAATACTTTCTCTACTATTCCCATTGAATCATGCTATGGGGTTGGGGTAGCAGTGGCAAAAAAGTTTCATAAACTGGGTATTCATCATGCATGGGATTTACTGACTCATTTTCCTCGTAGTTATGAAAATCGCTCACAAATCATGCCTTTTTCTACCCTTCAAGCAGAAATAAAATGCTTATGTCAAGGAATAATTTATGCCGTTAGTTTTGAAGGAAAAAAACGCAATATTTTACGTATACGCATACGAGAAAATAACAACACTAATTACACCTTACATCTTAAGTTTTTCCATTTTAGTATTAAGCAAGCAAAAAACTTTCAACGTGGGCAAATCCTACGTTGCTTTGGTACTATCAAAGCTGGTCTTGAATGCTTTGAAATGATTCATCCAGAGATTGAATTTATTACCAATAATCACACATCACTACCCAATTACCTCATTGCCACCTACCCTTCATCTGAAGGATTACCACAATTTCGCATTCGCAATGCTATTAATCCCATCTTAAATCAGCTTGATAGAGAAGCCTATCAGCAAGATAATTTTCAATCTATCCTACAACAAATACAACTTAGTAACCTTGCAACACTGAAAACAATTACTAGCAAACAAGCTCTTTACTCCATTCACCGCCCCGAACTTGATACCCCAATTGAACAATTAGAACAAGGCAGTACCATACATTTTCAACGCCTCAGTTTAGAAGAACTCACCGCACACCGCTTGGGATTAAAAAAACTGCAATATTCTGTGCAGCAATACCAATCCATTTCTATTACTCAATCTAATGAAAATAGCAAGCAAAAACAACTTCTTGATAGCCTCAGCTTCCAACCTACTCACGCACAATACCAATGCTATAAAGAAATTGCAAACGCTATGCAAAGCACACAACCAATAATGCATTTATTACAAGGAGATGTTGGCAGTGGAAAAACACTAGTTGCTATATTCGTGATGCTAAATGTTATAGAACAAGGCTATAAAATCATGCTAATGGTCCCCACTGAACTTCTTGCTCAACAACATTATCATACTTTACAAAAATTACTCACCCCTTTAGGCGTTCAAATTAACTTTCTATGTGGTAAGCAAACCGCCAAAAAACGCCGTGAAATACACAAACAATTAACCAGTGAAGAACCTAGCATAACAGTGGGAACGCATGCTTTATTCCAAGAAAAAGTCAATATCAACAATTTGGCACTTATTATCATTGATGAGCAACATCGATTTGGCGTACAACAACGCTTTGACTTACTGAGAAAAAGCCAAAACAATAACACCATTGCTCACCAACTATTAATTAGTGCAACACCTATTCCACGAACACTCTCCATGAGCTTATATGGAGATCTAGCTCAATCCACCCTAGATGAAATGCCAAAAGGTAGACAAAAAATTACCACCTATGTGATGAGCAATACTCAAGCACCTGAACTGGCAAAAAAATTAGGCGAACAATGCACTAAAGAAAATAAACAAGCTTATTGGGTATGCCCATTTATTGAAGAATCTGAAATACTTAATGTGCAATCGGCTATTCAACGCTACGAGCAACTACTACTACAACTGCCACACCTTAGTATTGGATTAATACACGGCAAACTCAAAGAAGATGAGAAGAATAGTATCATGGAACAGTTTCGATTAGGTAATATTCAATTGCTTGTTGCTACAACGGTAATTGAAGTAGGAGTTGATGTACCAAATGCCAGCATTATTGTCATTGAAAATGCAGAACGTATGGGGCTAGCACAATTACATCAATTACGTGGCAGAGTTGGGCGTGGGAACGTTGCCAGCCAATGTATCTATCTCTACCAACCTCCACTAGGTGAGCAAGGAATGGCACGTTTAAATGCACTAAAAAATAGCAATGATGGTTTTTATTTAGCTGAAAAAGATTTACAAATGCGAGGAGCTGGAGAGTTAATTGGATATCGTCAATCAGGTTCTGTGCATTTCAAAATTGCCAATATGATTCGTGACCAACATCTCATTCCAATCATCAATCAACTTAGTGACTACATTCATACTAGCAACAATCACGAACTTGAGAAGGAACTTTTAGAGCGTTGGAATTTTACCAACAGTGAACTGGGTAAGGTATAATCTCTATCAATCACTCATTATGACACCATCATCATAGCAATCTGCTTGATACTTACATTTTCAATAGGTTGCACATCACTTAACTGGTTTTTTTTAATCACTACCATTTCATCACACACGGCAAATATCTCATCCAAATCTTCTGAGGCAATTAAAATTGCCGCACCACTATCACGAAGTTGAATCAAACGATTACGAATAAACGTTGCAGAGCTTATATCCACTCCCCATGTTGGATTAGAGATGAGTAATACTTTAGGATCTTGAAGCATTGCCCTCCCAACAATATATTTTTGTAAATTACCACCTGACAAATGACTTATCGACCCCTCTTTATTAGATGGATGCACATTATATTGCTCAACAATGTTCTCGCTTAATTCACTGATTTTCTGCTCATCCATTAAACCATAATGACAATATTTCTTAGCATCAGAAACACCAAAAAAAGCATTTTCCATCAAATTCATTTGCATCACAGCTGAACGACCTAAACGCTCTGTAGGAACAAAAACAATCCCTTGTTTCTTACGCTCAATAATACCTAATTCACCAATAAAATCCCCTTGATAGGCTTGACTTGATGAAGCAGATTTTTTTTGCCCATTCCAATATTGAATACTCTCTTTTTCACCAGTCACCTCCCCTGATAAATAACTCATTAATTGATCTTGCCCATTACCAGCAATACCAACTAAGCCGGTAATCATTCCACTTTTAAGCTGTAATTGGTGAGAATAATTAAGGCCTTTTTTTTCTTTTTTTGAGAAATCCACTGCCCCATGATAATTAAATTGCAACACCACATTTTTCCTACCATCTCTCTTTTTCTCTCTAATCTCGGCAATGCGATTACCTATCATCATTTCTGCCAACTCATTTGTATTCGTCTCCTTTAAGCAACACTCTGCAATCCACTTACCTTTGCGAATAATGGTTGCTGTTTCACATACTGCTTTAATTTCATCTAACTTATGTCCAATCACGATGATTGCACAACCCTGATTCTTAAGTATTTCCAAAGTCTCAAATAATTGTGCAACTTCTCTTGGCGTCAATACCGAAGTTGGCTCATCCAAAATTAATAATTTAGGTTGCTGCATCAAACAACGAATAATCTCAACTCGTTGCTTTTCTCCAACAGAAAGCTCACTAACTCTCTGATGTAAATCCACTACCTCTAACTTATATCCAACAATAATTTCTTGCACCAATTTCTCTAAAGAACCCATACTCCCCCTATAGTCAATACCCAGTGCAATGTTTTCCAAAATCGTCAGTGCTGAAAATAATGCAAAATGCTGAAAAACAATACCAATACCAAGCTCTCGTGCCTTCACAGGTGAATGTATACCTACCTGTTGACCCTCCCACCATATCTCACCACTATCTGGAATAACTAAACCATAAATAATATTAACTAATGTGCTTTTTCCTGCCCCATTTTCACCAAGCAGGGCATGGATGCTCCCGGCATAAATATTTAAGCTAATCTCACTGTTAGCGACAAGGTTACCGTAAGACTTAGTAATACAATTAAGTTGAAGAAGCGATGTTGTCATCTATTTTTTTTAGTAAATGACTAGCAATAGAAATTGCAATAGCAACAGGTGATTTTTGTGTTTGATATTTTTCCCCTATCGGACACTGTAATTGTTCAATAGCATTCTCATTAACAACACTTTCCTCTTGTAAGAATTTATAAAAGCGTTTGGCTTTAGTCCGAGAACCAATTAATCCTAAATAACTAGGTTGAGAAGTTGATAATATGTGCTTACATATCTCATAATCCTTTTTATGACTATAGGTAATCACCAAACAATATGCATTTTTAGGAATATCTAGCGATAAAAAATCTTGACATAAAATATGCACATTATCTGCTGAATAATAGGCATGATTATGTGAAAATAATTCAAATTCACTCGCTCGATCATCTACCCAATACACCTTGATAGGTAAAGATGAAATAATCGGCACTAATGCCCGAGCAATATGCCCAGAACCAAATAAACACACTGACTGAATCTGACTATAAGAAATTTTCTCAACAGCAATCACCATGTCTTTGTTAGCATCATGTAAACAAAATCCTTGATGATGCTTCCCTTTAATAGCCTTGATTTTTTTACTAACTTGTTGGATAAAACCCTTTTCACTATTACTACTATCAAGCAATTCACTAACTTGTGATTGTAATGATGCCAGCATACGCTCGCTACATGCCTGTTTAAACGTATTTTCATTCCCTATACGGATGCTAAAAATATAAACATCCTGTTGTTGATGGTAACAAGCAATAAGATTATCTATCCATTCCCTATGAGGATATTTTGCTGTAATAAATTCAAAGCTTATTACCACCTCTCCACCACAACATTGTCCACTTTCAGCATGAACATGATACGTGTGTTGATGTAAATGATAGGCGATGCTCTGATAACGAAATTTCTCCAGCATCTTCTTTGCATACTGGCAAACTTCGTATTCAATCATCCCCCCACCAATACTGCCCCACAAAGTGGGATATTGACTGTTTTCCGTCTCATAAAAAGAAAGAAGCTTACTGCCACTGCCACAAGGTGTAGAACCTCTGGTTTTTACCACTGTCACCAAAACAAGCACCAACCCATCTTTCAGTAAATTTTGTATTTTCCTAACCCATTCTATTCCCATGAATTTTCATCGAATTTTCAAGCTTGCTAAACCAATTAATACAAGAATTAACGTAATAATCCAAAAACGCACAATAATTTTTGGCTCAGCCCATCCCTTCAATTCAAAATGGTGATGTATTGGCGCCATCAGAAAAAGCCGCTTACCACGTAGTTTATAACTCCCTACTTGCAACATGACAGAAAGTGTCTCAATGACAAATATACCTGCCATAATAAAAAATACCAATTCTTGACGCACAATCACCGCAACAATACCTAAAGCACCTCCGAGTCCTAATGCACCAACATCCCCCATAAACATTTGAGCAGGATAGGCATTAAACCATAAAAATCCTAAACCTGCACCAATAATAGCACTACAAAAAATAACCAACTCTCCATTGCCTTGAATAAATGGAAGTAACAAGTATCCTGAAAAATGAAAATGTCCACTAACATAAGCAAAAACAGCTAATGCACTCGCAATCATGACGGTTGGTAGAATAGCCAGTCCATCTAAACCATCCGTTAAGTTCACTCCATTACTTGCTCCTAACATCACAAAATATGCCAAAGGGATAAACACTATTCCAATAGGAATGATAATATCTTTAGTATAAGGAATTAATAAATTAGTTTTCTCCGGTATATCAGCAAGAAAATAAAGTACACATGCGGCAGTCAGTGCAATAACTGATAAAGAGATGTATTTTTGTGCAGCTGATATCCCTTTTGAATTATTATGTTTAATTTTCAACCAATCATCTATAAAACCAACGACAGCAAATCCCACTGTAACCCCAAGGGCAATCCAATAGTAGATATTGGATAAATTTGTCCACATTAATGAAGATAAAGTAATGGAGCTAATAATTAACACACCACCCATTGTTGGCGTGCCGTGTTTCTCAAGATGAGTTTTTGGACCATCATCACGAATAGATTGATTGAAACGTAAATACGATAATTTTCGTATCGTCCATGGACCTAAAATAAAAGAAATAATTAAGGCACTAATCGTGGCTAAAATAGCTCTTAGCGTGAGATACTGAAACACTGAAAAATCACTGTTATATTCAGCTATCCATTGAGTCAGTTGATAAAGCATAATTTTATAAAATCATTGTTCAATTAATAATTCAGTAAGCTGAGCAAACCCCATTTTATTTGAAGCCTTTAAATACACATAAATAGATGCATTCTCATCAAAATTTTCTCTTTGCCACTGCTCAATAATTTTCTGTATCAACACTTTGATCTCAAAAAAATTTTCTGTATGTTTAAACTGTGTGTATTCAGATATACTCTGTCCATGCAAACAAGTTTGGTATGCATAGTCACCATAAGTAATCACCCAATCAATACGATAGTGTATAAACTTTTCAGCAACACATTGATGATATTCTTGCATTGCCTGCTTATCACCCAATTCTGCCATATCACCCCAAACCATAATTACCCTATCTGATGAGTGCTTAATTTTTAGCAGTGCCTCCACTGATTCTGGACTGGCATTATAACTATCATCAACAATTGTAAAATCTTTGCATGGAATCATCTGCAAGCGACCATCCTGAGGCTGAACACGGCTTAATCCTGCAATAATTTCTTCCTTATTAAGCCCACAATAATCAGCTAATGCCACCACCCAAGCAGCATTATGTGTATTATGCTCACCTAAACAATTTAATTGTAATCTGAAGTGTCCATAAGCGGTGTAAAAGATACTCTCTCCTTCTACAAAATCCCACTTAACATTTATATCTTCTTCATTATTACGGATACCTTTTCTTGCTATGGTTATAATATTGTCTAATTTTTTATGCTGACAACCTAAAGAAAATAGTTCATCATGCGGTGAGTCTCTATCCAGTAATGAAACCTCACCGTATGAAAAAATTTCTGACTTAGCCTGCAATTGCTTTTTACGACCACCAAACTCACCGATGTGTGCATGACCGATATTGCTAACAAAAGTAATATCGGGCAAAGCAATGCGACAAAGGTAATCAATATCTCCAATATGCCTTGCTCCCATTTCCAATATCCAATAATCACAATTCAAAGGCAAATCAAAAATAGTGATTGGTAAGCCTAATTCATTGTTGTAATTTCCCTCTGTTGAGCCAGTTTTGTAACGGATTTGCAACACACTTTTTAACATATTTTTAATTGTGGTCTTACCATTACTTCCTGTTAAAGCGATTACCTTACCTTTAAAAAGTTCCGTTCGCCATAAATTGGCTAATTTCCCAAAAGCATGTTGCGGGCAAGGTACGTTAATCAATGGTACTTTATGCTCTCCTTTGCACCCATCAAAATCCTCACTCACAACGATTGCTACTGCACCTTGACTAATTGCCTCATTAATAAAATCATGTCCATCAACCTGCTTACCTTTTATCGCAATAAAAACATCACCTGCTTGAATCAAGCGACTATCTATTTTTACGCCAATAAAATCCCCACTAACATGATGAGTCAATTGATGAGAATCACTCAATAAAATTCCAACTGCACGTTGCAAAGGCAAAGAAAAAATAGACTTATCTCCCATTTTCAATCACCTTAATAGCCTTTTTTTCAAAGCATTTTTTACTTGCTCAACATCATCAAAAGGGAGTTTATTACCTTGCACAAGTTGATATTTTTCATGCCCTTTACCTGCGATCAGTACAACATCTCCTGACTTAGCATTGATAACCGCTTGTTCAATTGCCATCCCTCTATCAGCAATTTCTTTATAGGTAGTTTTATGTGTACTAATTCCTGCAATAATCTGTTGACGAATACACTCAGGATTTTCATTTCTTGGATTATCATCTGTGATATAAAGATAATTACACAAATTTGACGCAACTTCTGCCATTTCTCTTCTCTTACCTTGATCACGATTACCACCACAACCAAACACACAAATCAAATTTTCATTAGCTTTCTTGCTCCTATAAATTGCATTCAAGACATGACTCAATGCATCAGCTGTATGAGCATAATCAACAATAACCGTAATATCATCCTCTAGGGAAGATACATATTGCATCCTACCAATCACAGAGTGCAAATTACTACCATACTCAACAATTTTTCTAACTGGCTGACCTAGAGCTAATAAAATTGCCAATCCACAAAGCATATTTTGATACTCAATATCATTAACAAGCAAAGATGGTGCAATGGGATATGAATTTCCCTGATACTGTAGCATTAATGGTTGATCGCCCTCTCTTAATAAAGTTAAATCGGCGTACATTGATGGCGAGTATCCTTCATAACAATAGTAATAGGATAGCAGATTTTCTCCATGTACGTGGATATCTTTCTTTATCTCATCATACAATCGTCTACCATACCCATCTGCCCACATTAATGACATGATGAGTATTCTTATCTACATAATCTTTAAATAAACGTGCTTTACACAAAAAATACTCCTCCATATTATTGTGATAATCCAAATGTTCCCGACTCAAGTTTGTAAAGCATACCACATCAAATACCAAACCCATAATACGATTTTGATCAATACCATGTGAAGACACCTCCATCACAACATAATCCATATTTCTTTGCTTGAAGTGAGATAACTGCTGATAAAGGCTGATTGTATCAAGCGTTGTTAAAGAAGATGATGATAACACTGGATTTTTAGGATCAAACACCCCATTGCCTAATGTTCCTAAAATCCCTACCTGATAATTAGCTTGGCTTAACAATTGAGCCACAAAATGTGCACTTGAGGTTTTTCCATTTGTACCCGTAATGCCAATGAGCTTTGGTGCAAAAGAAGTCAATTGAAAAAAACATTTTAGTAAATGTGCCCACTTCTCTTGCAAATTTTCAATCGCCAACACAGAAACCGTACAATCACCTGTACATATCCTATCTTTTTTATCAACGATTACGGCAACGCAACCATTCCTCACTGCTTGGTTAATAAAAGGGAGATTCTTCTCTATACCTAAAAAAACGGCATCTTTCTTGACTAAACGACCATCCAAACAAAACGAATCAAAAGTCAGCGATTCAACTTTATCTACACACGAAGAAAACCACCTCATAATTAAAATCATACTCATCTAAAAACGCCAATAAATTCAACATATTCAACTTACATTTCCTTCAAAGCCTGTTCCATAATACTAGCAAACAAAGGGGCTGCAACCGAGCCACCAGAATAAAGCTCCTCATTTTGACTTGGTTCATCCACCATGACTGCCCAATACATATTTTGGATTATTCCGTGGTGCAAAACCAATAAATGTTGCTCGATATTTTAATATTGATACCCCCCCCTTACGACTTGTTCCTGTTTTTCCTGACACATCAATCCCCTTCACCCTCGCTAATCGCCCAGTACCATAACCTTTAGTAACTTGAGACAAAATTTCTGTCATGATATCAGCAGTATGCGTGTTTAACACACGAACTGAATGTCTACGAATCTCATCTTGCTTCTTAGGTAAAAGATGTATAGGTGGCAAAATCCCTTTATTGGCAACAGCAAGATAAAAAGCAAGAATATTAAAAATAGTTAATTTTTCAGAGTAGCCATAAGTACGAGTAAAATAATCACTGTCATTCCAGCTATCTGAATGGGCAAGATTGGAAATCCCTCTCCTGCCTTCAAAAATATCGTATTCTGCCCCATAGCCTAACTTATCATAAAGCATCCACAAAGATTCTTTATTAACTTTCTCAGCAAATTTCACTATGCCGCTATTAATAGAATATTTAATGACTTCTTCAATACCAATTGTTGTTGGTTTTGTGTAGCGTCTTTCAACTAGAGGGGAATTCCGCCATGTAAAATAATTTGAACGGCTAACGCTTACCGTTTGAATCCTCCATCAATTCCCCACTCTCCAATCCTGCAGCAATTAACAGAGGTTTTTGTACTGACCCAGGTTCTACATAATCTAATAACGAACGCAAACGTGTTCGGTAGCTTGTACGCTCATAATTATTATTTGGATTGTAATTTGGCTGTGAAGCAACGGCTCTAATTGCACCACTTTCCACCTCAACCAACAATGCCGATGCACTCTCTGCCCTATGCCTATGTAACTGTTTATAAAGCTCTCTATTAAGGATATATTGCAAACGATAATCAATTGTCAACCTAACATCTTTGCCCGACTTAGTAGGATGTGTATTTGCATTATCCACGATCTCCACACGTTTACCATACATATTCTTAAGGTATTCAATCCTACCACTACTTCCTCGCAATTGTTTATCCAATCGTTTTTCTACACCATCAAATGCCTCTCTATTTTTATCAATACGCATATGTCCAAGCAATTGCGATAAAACATTTTGATAAGGATACGTCCGCTGATAGTACTCATAAAAAGAAATCGCATCAAAAAAACTCCTCACTACTTGTTGAGTCGTTTCCAATTTAAAAAAGGCTACACGACCATTGTTCCTATATTCATTTAATATCTCATCACTTTTTTCTTGACTAACTAATTTTTTTGAACTCTGTATGATAACCCTTTTTATATTTTTTAACTATCGCTTTTTGCTGTTGCAAGAAATTCCTCTTAAGCCTTTGAAAATTTTCATGTTCTTGTAAAGTGATTTTTTTTTGTATCACCCATTGCTTTTTGCTACCTCCATTAGCCTGTAAAACTTTATTAAATTCTTTTTCTGAAATAGAAAAAATTTTGGCAATCTTAGTAATTGCTAATTGTATTTCTGCTTTATCTAAATAATGAGTGAAATCAAAAGGATTACTTTTTAGTTCCTCTTCTGACATATTGCGAGTATAAGTAGCCAACCATTTTTGATGCAATAAGTCCATATCAAAATCATACTCATAAAATGACACATCCACTGCCAGTACACGTCCCTGATGATCTAAGATAGAGCCTCTGGGAGCATTATGCGTAACAACACGATGAATAACATTTTTTGATTTAGCTTTAAGAATTGAACTTTGTGTATTCAAATACCCTTTGATACCAAGAGATAATAGCCCCATCAAACCAGCAAATAAAACCAAAGAAAAGCGCCACTTTGCTTGGATAAATTTTATGATAGAGAACATAAAGAGTCAGACGGTCACATCAATTATGTATCACCGTGTTGAATGTTGAGAATATTCCTGTGACTTAATGATATAGCTTCTTACCTTACTAGGTTTAGATAGCCCCTGCTGTCGTGCTGATTGCTCAATATTGTATAAAGATTGTTGATACTGAGAATAAATATGCCTTTGCGTATGAATACTTTTTGTTCTATGCAGTACTTTCTGCAATTGATACAATTCCGCTACACTTTTGCGATAGCTATATGCTTGATCAATAATCCAAAAGCAATTCAACACAAATAAGCCTAATGCTCCAAACCATATGAGCCAACGGGTATGTGTTCCTGATGCCAAAATACTTTATATCAATTTAGAAAAATTTTCTTCAATTATACTGATTTTTCAAGATAGGCGGAATATCTTCTCTATTTTCCTCATTTGCACTAGGTGGCTTACCTAAAGATAGGGGCATAATTTTAGAAGATTTGGGAGCAAGTCCCTCCATTTTTTTCTGAGCAACTGAATTACCTAAAGATAGGGGCATAATTTTAGAAGATTTGGGAGCAAGTCCCTCCATTTTTTTCTGAGCAACTGAAGAAGGTGGTTGAGCAACCATTTTCGGTGTCATGCCTGCCTCTTCCCTATGCTCACTAGCTTCCTGTGTTAGTGTTTCAAGCTCAACATCACCTGTCAATACTTCTTGTTCAGAATCTACACCACTTTCCATCGCATTTGTCTCACCAGTGATGCCTGTGGCAAGAAAAATAATCTCCATCTCTCCCTCAGAAATATTCTCATCATAAAGATGACTAAGATGTACCACCTGCTGCTGATACGATTGGCTATAATTTGCATTGGCAATTTTACCTAACTGAGATTTTAACTGTCCTTCTATGATCGTACTAAACTCACCAGAACTTTTCACAATTGCCACAAGATTACGAGCGCGCAACAAATCCGCATCATCAACAAAAGATTGCTCTCTAAGGCTTTCTGGCAAGCTATCTAGCAATGTTCCATCCTGATCATTTTCATCAATCTTAGTGGTAATACGACCATAAAAAGTAGGACCACCACAATTAAGCATCTTACGCACACGAGATAAACTAATCTGTGCACTATTTTTAGGATTAAGAAATGTATCTAAACATTCGGTAATATCATAAACTGTGGCAAACAATCCTTCCCACCTATCCGTAACAATTTGATAGCGTGCACTAGCTTTTTTTTCTGAAAGAATAACCAAGGAATTTTTTATTGCTTCTTCACCTTGCTGTGCTTCCTTAACCTTATCTAAAATAATATTTGCCTTATCGACATCACTCTGAAAATGATCCGTTGGCTTAAACAACACCACTACATTTGATTTTTCAATACGATTTAACTGCTCACAAATAATAGGCGTTATTTCGCCAAACTCATCTGTTAAAGAAGCTACGACAATCACAATATCTGCCTGTTCAAACCCCTTCTGCAACCGAGATTGCAATTCTTCTTTCAGCTTTTCATCCACACTACTGCCTAGCTTATCCTCACTAAGAGTAATATACTCAAAGCAATCATCCTGATGGGTAAAATCTGCATTAATTTTAATAAAAGAACATCGATTTGTTTTTTCACTAATATAATCGATATTTTGACAACCATAATTACCAATCCCCACAACCGTACAATTAAAGTGTCCCGATTGTTTTATTGGTGACTCAACTGATTGATTAACTGATTGAACACTATTCTGCATAAACGAATCTTCCTCTAGAAACTCCACCTCATCCTCTGATGAGAAACTTTCACTATCTGATGAATTCATCCCACTACTTGCAGTCATCACCTCTGGTGACTCAACAATTTCAAATGGCATACCATTTTCTAACAATGTATATTCCATGTCTATCTCCTTGAATTATTTTGTTAATTTTTATACTCCCACACTCAGAGCATACTTTCATAACAGAAAAAGCCTATCCTGTAAGTCTCTGTTAAAAGATTTACACTTTTTCTAAAACAGTTAAACGTGCACTTCTTGCTCTCCTGTTTTTTTCTACTTCAGCATCACTCGGATGCTCCAACATCCGAATAATCCTCCAATCTTCCTGTTCAATAACTGGAAAATTTACTGGCAATTGTGATTGCTTCTCCCTTGCAAAACTTCGTAATAAACGATGTTCCACAGAATGAAAACTAATCACCACCAAACGCCCTCCTTTACCAAGCACCTCCTTAGCACTTTGTAAAACTTCCTTGAGCGAAGCAATCTCATCATTAACCGCAATACGAATAGCTTGAAAAATTCGCGTTGCCGGATGAATATTCATTTGCATCTGCACTTTTTTTGGCGTATGCTTCTCAACCAAACTCGCCAAATCTTGTGTCCCTAAAATTTCATTAGCTAACGCTTTTTCCTTAATCAATCGTGCCCATTTCCCAGCTCCTCGCACATCAGCAAAATCCTTAAAAGCCTGGCGAATTTGCTCAACCTTTGCCTCTTTTAACCACTGCAAGGCACTCATTCCTTGCTGATTATTCATGCGCATATCAAGCGGTCCGCTATGCTGAAAACTAAAGCCCCGTTCTGGGTTATCTAATTGTGGAGAAGATACTCCAATATCCAAAAACAAACCGCTCACTTTTCCTAACACGCCACATCGGTTTATTTCTCTATGCATATGACGGAAATTTTGATGAAAAATGCTCACTCGCACATCTTTCTTCCCCAACTTCTGTGCCTCAGCTATTGCCTCAATATCTTGATCAAAAACAAACAGTTTAGCCTGCTGAGAAATCCTCTTTAATATTTCCTGACTATGACCACCTCTGCCATATGTCCCATCAATATAAACGCCGTCTTTATCCGTAATTAAATAGCCAATGGAAGATTGCAATAAAACAGGATGATGCTCCTGATTTTCATCTTTTTCAGCCATCTAGATCTTCATCAATATCCTTAAATGTTTGGCTTGCCTTGCTAAAGTTCTCCCACACAAAATTTTTCACCACATCTGCAGCTAGAGTAGTTGGCTTATTCGCATTCATGTAGCCATTTTCACTCATGTAGCAAAGCATCTTGTACGTCCTATCATTGAGCGATATGGATACTCGATGCATTTTTTCTGTATCAGCTTTTTCTTTCGGCATTGATGACAAACAGCAACAAAATAGGTTTTATAAAAAGGATTTCCCATACTACTTAAGTAAATTATTGTAACATAATTGTTACTAATCTGTTACTAATTTGTAAATAAAATTGACAGCATAAAAATGATGATAGATAATAAGCATGAACTTATTACACTAAGCACATATAAAGCATATACAATTCATTTCATCATTCGCTTAATTACCCATTTTTTACAACTTTTTACACGCCTGTATTCACTGCATCAGCAACCAACAAATCCATAACCCCCATGAACATCCCACTAGGAAAAGACACACCACAACCCACTACATACTCCCCCCAATCCCTATCACCCATTGCTCGCACCCTAGGAAGAAGCACCCTACCACAACACATACTTCAACACCTCACAGGAGTGGATAAATGGACCTTATGGGAATGCAGTTGGTTAAATAAAAAAGGCATCCCCCAACACGCCGTTGTACAAATGAGCGTATCCGCCCATAGCCCAAACATTGTTGAATCCAAATCACTCAAACTCTACCTTAATAGCCTCAATAATCACTGCGTTGGCAAAGCTACAGACTATTTAGCACTGATACAGAAAGACCTCACCCCCATACTTGGCGTTGCACCCACCCTAAAAATATTGGACACCAACGAGCTTATACGAGCTGAACCAAATGGAATCTGTGTGGATAGTTATCGCTCCCAACTTACCACCTTACCCACCTATGCGAATCGTTGTGATTGTTTACAAGCCCTTAACCCAAGGCATAGTGAATACTCCATCAGAATACAAGAAGAGGAGCAGAAAATGATACAAAGAAAAAAAGAAAAGAAACCAATCAATCAAAAAGAAGAGGCACATAAGCATCTGCTGTATAGCCAGCTATTTCGTAGCCTCTGCCCAGTAACTTCCCAGCCAGATTTTGCCTTAGTCTACACCCAGCACAATCCCATCCCCTCGCAACTCCTACTCACCTACTGGCTCAGCTTTCGCAATCATCAAAGCTTTCATGAGCAATGCGTGGAACAAATGTTTTGTGATTTTGTAGACTATTTGCTAGCAAACGGTGAGAACTCTCAAAGCCTCCTCATCGGTAGTGCCTTCACTCGCCGTGGTGGGCTAGACATTCATCCCATCCGCTACCATCAGCACTGCCCCACTCCCCCACCCACCATTGCCTACACGCTCACTCAATAACCAAGTCAACAACGCTCACAAACAACCCCTAGCGCTTATCCCATACAATTAACTATTAAGCCGTATGTTAAGTCGCATGGCAATACGGCACATATTCATCATAACCACCATACCAACCCATACCAACACGCTTGCTATGTGTAAAAACTATGTGTAAAAATTGGATACAAAAAAAAGACTGGGTCATGCACTCCACAGAGCAAAGCATGAACCAGCAACAAATCTCGCTCTTAGCCATGATTGAAACAGTATTTTTCACAGGCTTAACCTGGGGCATTGCTCTATATTTTGATTGGTATGGGCATATTGTTTCTGCTCTGCTCATTGCCCCCTTGCTGCTGCTCAAAACCCCTGCCTCCATCAAGCAAGCCAATACTTTATTTTTAAAAGCAATTTATATCCCAAAAGAAGGCTGGTATAAACATTGAGCGTTCTGGTTTATCCTTATCCTCAGCACACTCACCACCTTTACCTTAAACTATTGGCTGGCAACAATATGTCTGGTTAATCTCACTGGCATGGCACTATTTTTTGCCGCTTTTGCCTTAGGAATAGTAGCAGTGGTAGAAACAGGAGCAGGAGCAATGGCTCTTGCTGATACTTGCCAGTATCTTTTTCCCTTCGCTAATTTGGGTACGGTATTCTCTATATTTTGAAAAAGAAGACCTCCCCTACCAACATGGCAAATTAAATGCATCGCTGGTCTACACCGATTATGCGTTGCAGATATTGTTGTTTATATTCGTGATGTGGAACGCCTATCATTTAGCAGATAATCGCTTACTCGCTTGGTTGCAAACTTTATTTAGCTAGCATTGGTGTTTAGCTAGCCTTTATTCTTTATGTAACTTATTTAACTAGTGATTAAGTCCATCAAGCAGTGGCTACCATATGTCGGTTCACGTGCTTTTCAATCAGCGTGAAAGAGCCCACTAGGAGCATGGTAATAATGAGATATAATGCCCCAGCACTTAAATAGGCTTCAAAGGGAGCATAATAACGTGAGTTGATTTGATTAGCTGCACCCGTAATATCCATAATGGTGATGGTACTCACTAATGATGTAGCATGTAGCATCAAAATAATTTCATTAAAATAGGCAGGCATGGCTTGTCTCACCACCGAAGGAAAAATCACCCGACGGTAGCATTGCATTTTTGACATAGCAAAGGCATAACCTGCTTCAATTTCATACACAGAAGTTTGCTTAATCGCTCCGCGAATAATCTCTGCACCGTAGCCGCTGGTGTTGATAACCAACGTGAATAAGGCACAAAAATACGGCTCACGGAAAAACACCCATAGCCAGCTTTCTCGCATCCATGCAAATTGCGATAAGCCATAATACACCAAATATAGTTGCACCAGCAATGGTGTGCCACGCACCACATAAATGTAGCTTTTAGCAAAAGAGGATAATATTTTATTGGAAGCATCACGCATCAAAGCAATCAACACCGCAAACACCAAACCAATCCCAACGGATAAAAAAGTCAACTGAAGTGTTACCCACAATCCTGATTCGTAGCGATAGAGATTTTCAAAAATAATGCTGAGATCCATTGCGATAATGACTAGGAATTTAATGCCTGTTCGCTATCAATGTTATAGCGACGGCACACCGCTTTTAATAACCATAAAGAGATTGCAGTAAATGCCAAAAAAATCAAGCAGACAAAAAAATAGAAAATAAAAGGCTCTTTAATCGAACCACTGGCCACTCTGGCAATGCGCACCATGTCATTTAACCCAATCACCGATACTAATGCGGTGGATTTAAGCAACACTAACCAATTGTTGGTAAAACTAGGTAAGGCATAAAGGGTCATTTGTGGAAAAATGATTTTTTTCGTCACTTGCCATTTGCTCATACCAAAAGCATATGCCGTTTCAATTTGTGCATGTTCTATAGAATTAATTGCACCACGGAAAGTTTCTATCATGTAGGCACCGTAAATAAAGCCAATGGTAAGTACACCTGTGATAAATGGGTTCACATCAACATAGGTATCGTAACCTAAAAGAAAAATGATATGGTTGAGTGCCATTTGCCCACCAAAAAAGATCAGTAGCATTAGCACCAACTCAGGAATACCACGAATAATCGTGGTATATAAATTAAGAATGAAAATTATGAAGGGGTTTTTGCGATTTTTTTGCCAAGGCACCACTGACCCCAATTACCGTTGCAACAAGAAGTGAGAGCAATGCCACCTCAATGGTGATCACTGCTCCCTTGACTATGTTAAAAAAATAGCCCGCAATTTCAGAGTTTATCACTCAATAATTAATAATTAAGGATGTTATCTATAGATTAATTATTCACCATAGATGTCATAGGCAAAGTATTTTTTACGAATTTTATCGTATTGACCATTTTGACGAATGCTTTTAATTGCCTTGTTCAGATCCTTAAGCAATGATTGGCTATTCTTACGAACAGCAATACCAATCCCTTCACCAAACCATTTTTCCTGTGCAAAACTTGGACCTATCATTTTAAAGTTTGCTCCAGATTTGGATTTGAGAAATTCTTCTGATACACCAAACTCCATAAAACCTATGTCTACACGCCCTGCGGCTAAATCAAGATTGGCTTCATCTTGTGTATTGTAACCACGCACCTTTAGAATGCCAAATTTTTGATAATTATCAATAAGAAATTTTTCCATAATAGTTGCAGATTGCACACCCACTGTTTTTCCTTTAAGATCTGCATTAACAATATCAAAATTAGATTTTTTAGGCACCACAAAACGGGCTGGAGAAGCATAATATTTATCAGTGAAGTTTACTTTTTTCTTACGCTTCTCTGTAATCGTCATGGAGGCAATAATTGCATCGTATTTACGTGCAAGCAGTGCTGGAATCATACCATCCCAATCTTGTTGAATAAGCTTGCATTTAACCCCCATCTGCGAACACAGTGCATGGGTGATATCAATATCAAATCCACTAAAACTTCCATCAGCGTTTGTTTGGCTAAAAGGGGGATAGACTCCCTCAATACCAATACGCAAATCTTTTGCTTGCAATACTCCTGAAAATAGCAATATAACGATGCCAATAGATAAGATTTTCTTCATGATTTTTTAGTCAATTAAATAATTAAAAGTAAGTAAAGATAACTAAGAAAAATTATACTCCCAAACTTAGCATTACTAACATTACAAACTCACCATAAAGAAATTGTTTCAATAATATTTTTAACTTAACCATAACTTAGCTTACAAATAAAAAAAGCCATTTGATTACCCTTGTTTAGATGTTAAAATTTAATGCTATGGCTATTGGAATTGATTTAATTAGTTTTTACACCCCACCCTTTTTTTTCAGCTTAGATGATTTAGCTAAGCAACGGGGTGTTCCTGCGGAAAAATACTCCACAGGAATTGGGCAAAAAGAAATGAGCATGTTACCACCTGATGAGGATGTAGTAACCATGGGAGCAAATGCTGCCTTGCAAATTTTAGAAAAAACAGAAAGAAATCGTATTAAAGCACTTATTTTTGCCACAGAAAGTGGCATTGATCAATCAAAATCTGCAGGGGTATTTGTGCATAAACTCCTTGATTTGCCTAAAGATTGCCGAATTATTGAGACCAAACAAGCCTGTTATAGCGGCACCTTTTCATTGCGTGCAGCAATGGGATTGGTAAGCTTGGAAAAAGATTCGCAAGTACTGGTGATTACTTCCGATGTTGCACGCTATGATTTACATTCAGCAGGTGAGGCAACACAAGGTTGTGGAGCTGTTGCATTATTAGTCTCTGAGCAACCAAGACTCATGCAAATTGAAACAGAAAGTGCTTACATCAGTGAGGATGTCATGGATTTTTGGCGTCCTAATTACAGACAATCTGCTATTGTCGATGGACAATACTCCACTCGAGTTTATCTGCACGCATTAAACGAATGCTGGAAAAAGTACAGTGAGTTAAGCAAAAGACTTCCTGAACACATTCACCAACTCTGCTTTCATTTACCTTTCACACGCATGGCAGAGAAAGCCCTTAAACAATTATTTCGATGTAAAGAAGAATTTCAATCCCGCTTAAGTAAGATTGCACCAGGGTTACTTTATAACGAAACGATTGGCAATAGTTATACTGCTTCTCTCTATCTCAATTTATGCTCACTATTGGACTTTAATGAAGACAACCTTGAGGGGCAACGTGTGGGATTATTCAGCTATGGCTCGGGTTTTGTTGCTGAATTTTTCTCAGGGATAATATTAAAAGGATACAACAAACACCTACTTAAAGAACAACACACACGTTTACTAGCCAATAGAAAACGTCTAAATTATCAAGAATATCTTGATTTTTATCACTTTGCTTTACCACAAGATGGAACATCTTTTCACACCCCCTATTTTACTGATGGATATTTCCGTTTCGCCGGCTTAGATGCTCACAAGCGCCTATATGAGAAGGCACAAAAAGAAGCATAAGGTGATAAGATTAGTAACTAATCTCGTGATTTTAGCACTTTTCCATTAATGAAACCCACCACTCGCATTATCCATATTAGCCACAACGACCTTGATGGCATTGGTGCACAATTTTTAGTATCAAGAGCTTTCTATAATGTTAGTTGGTTTAATTGTGACTATAAAGATATAGAGTACACAATCAGTCAAGCACTTAAGCAAGTTAAAATGGAGACGCTAGCTGGCTCTCCACCACAGCTATTTCTCATTACAGACATTAATCTTACAACCGACATAGCCATAAATTTAGATAAACAAATTAATAGTTTACCTAGCCCACCTAAATTACTTCTTTTAGACCATCATGCCACAGGCAAAGACTGTGCTGAAAAATTCCCTTGGTATCAGTTAGACACCTCTTGCTGTGCTACTCGCTTAGTTTATCAATGGTTAAAACCCTTACTATCAGAAGAATTAGATGGCTACTTGGATAGACTCTCTGCTTTAGTTAATGTCACCGACTTATGGCAAACCACTAACCCACTTTTTAATCAAGCCAACTTACTGGCTGATTTAATGTTTTCTCCCACACATATGACAAATGATATGGAGGAGCATACCAGAAATTATCATTTTCACCTCATTGATCAATGTTTTAAACGCATTGATCAACAAAAATCTGTGGTACAAATTGAGCGAGAACTCTACCAAATTCGCCTAGATTTTCTTTATGATGCTGGGGTTAAAATAGAGATTGTTGAAGATGACAATATTTGTCTTGAAGGGAAATATCATCATCTAATTTTGCAATACCTTAGCCAAAACAAACCTCCGCAAATAAAAATTGATGACTATAGCGTGGCAATATTCTTCCGCTGGAATGGAACAATTTTTCAGCATGTCAGTTCAATGTATTTGGATAAAAACCCACATATTGATATTGCCATGCGGGTAGGAAGCAATGCTCGGCTATCTATACGTAGTCGCAATGAAAAAATCGATGTTGGGCAACTCTCAAGACGCTACTTTAATGGTGGTGGGCATCCACAAGCGGCTGGCGGCTCACTTAATGTAAGAGAGATTAAAAGTGTTTCAAAGGCATTATCACTACTTGAACAAGCCACTAAAACTAAGGAAAAAACTGGCTAACCCCTATTCCCTGCACATAAACAACCATGCAAATCATCCCCTAATCTCTAGATAATCTTTGCATAAAATCATGATGAGATTGATGTTCTTCGGGTAACACTACCACACTAGGCAAGACAATCCCTTGGTAGTCTCTCACTGGTTGAGCCACCTCCTTAGAACTGGTGTGTTTTTTTCCTTCAGCAAAGAGTTCTCTTTGTCCACTAGTTAATGCAATATAAACATGAAACAATAACGAGCAATCAAGCACAGCAGAATGTTTCTCTCTAGCACTTCTATCAACATGAAAATAATCACATAAGGCATCTAAATTATGCTTGCCTGATTTTAGCACTTTTCTTGCTAATGATAAGCTGTCTGTAATTTGACAATACTCATTAATTTTCCCATAATTCTTACCACCCTCTTGTGATAATAGCTGCAATTCCTCATTCACCATCTTAACATCAAAAGCAGCATTATGAATAATTACCTCAGCACCCTCTATATAAGCCAAAAAATCCTCTACCACATCAACAAATAATGGTTTATCTTTTACCATCTCATGGGTAATACCATGTATTTTCATTGCTACCTCATCAATCTCACGCTCGGGATTGATGATTTGATGAAAAGTATTGTTTGTTAGTTGACGATCTATAGCCTCAACAGCCCCTAATTCCAAGATACGATGTCCCCGACCAATACCGGTGGTTTCCGTATCAAAAAATATCTGTCTAATTCTCTCTGTCATAATTCGTGAATAGTTAGAACTCTTTATCTATAATTTAATTATATTAAGGTCTTTGCATTTTACACTGATAACCTGATACCTACTTATACCTAAAAACTTCAATTATGGCATTACTTATTAACTCAACTTGTGTAAATTGTGATATGTGCGAACCAGAATGTCCCAATGAGGCAATTATTATGGGTGAAAAGTATTATGAAATCATTCCTGATAAATGTACAGAATGCATTGGCTACTATGACGAACCACAGTGCCAAAAAGTCTGCCCCATAGATAAGTGCGTAATTCAACATCCTGAGCATATTGAAGATGAACAATCTTTATGGAACAAATTTGCTCAATTAGACTCTATCAATCAAGTATCAGACAACATGACTCATCCTAAACTATAGAACTCTCGTCTTTTTCACGCACAATAACGCCTTTGTAAAAAAGATTTTACAACATATTGATGAGTCAATGTGTTAGTTAGATGATAAAAATTTTTATCTATTTAGCTATCTCACCATACTCCTCTTAAAAGGATAAAAAGTATAAGTTCATGCACTCAAGTTTGTCATGCTTAGATGACAAATACGAGTCTATAAAAAATACTATTTAATGATATAATTACCTATTGATAGTGAATTTTTAGTATGTAGTTGTTTATTTTATGCATGTCTAAAAAAATCTATGTTTTGCAAGATCTCTCTGAGATTAAAACAAGACTAAAAATTCATTGATTTTAATAAACAATTTTTAATAATTTAAAAGCACCGTCAGAGAATATGTCAAAAAATCCTTCGCCAAGTCGACGTAAATTTCTTACTGCGACTGCAAGTGTTGTAGGTGGTGTCGGGATCGCCGTTGCCGTCACACCTTTCCTTAGTTCTTGGAAACCAAGTAAAAAAGCCCTCGCTGCTGGATCACCTGTCTCCATAGACGTCGGTAAAATGCAATATGGTCAACTCATTACGGTTGAATGGCGCAGTTTACCTATATGGATTTTAAGGAGAGACAAAGCTCAACTAAAAACCTTAGATGATGTAACTGATTTATTAAGCGATCCAGATTCTAAAGATAGCATTCAACCTAAAAGCTCTCAGAATGAATATCGCTCAATTAATCCTGAGTATTTAGTCTTGAAAGGAATTTGTACCCATCTTGGTTGCGTACCACTTTATCGTCCAGGAAAAGATGTAGAACTAGGAGCTGACTGGGAGGGAGGATTCTTTTGCCCTTGTCATGGATCAAAGTTTGACTTAGCTGGACGTGTTTATAAAAATGTTCCTGCACCAACGAATTTGTCTGTTCCACCATACAAATTCGTAAACGATCACAAAATTTTAATCGGCAAAACTAAGGAGGCATAACAATGAGTGATTCACAAAACACCCAAGAAGTAAATGCTTTTGTTGGCTGGATTGACAAACGATTCCCTTTATTAAGCACTTGGCAACAACATTTTTCGGAGTATATGGCTCCGAAAAATTTTAATTTTTGGTATTATTTTGGTAGCTTTGCTATCTTTGTACTAGTAATTCAAATTGTTTCAGGAATTTGGCTAACTATGTCATATAAACCCGGAGCGGCAACTGCATTTGACTCAGTGCAATACATTATGCGTGATGTAGACTGGGGATGGATGATTCGTTACATGCATTCAACTGGGGCATCATTCTTTTTCCTAGTCGTATACCTACATATGTTTCGTGGCTTCATGTATGGTTCATACCGTGCACCACGTGAATTACTGTGGATTTTAGGATGTACCATTTACCTAGTGATGATGGCAGAAGCATTCATGGGATACTTATTACCGTGGGGGCAAATGTCCTATTGGGGAGCACAAGTTATTATTTCGCTATTCTCAGCCGTACCCATCGTTGGAGATGATTTAGCTACATGGATTCGTGGAGACTTTGTTATCTCTGATGCCACACTTAATCGCTTTTTCGCTCTACACGTTATTGCCTTACCTCTTATACTCGTTGCTTTGGTTTATGTGCATATTGTTGCTCTACATAAAGTTGGGTCAAACAACCCTGATGGTATAGAAATTAAAGAACATAAAGGTGAGGATGGAAAACCTGTTGATGGCATTCCTTTTCATCCATACTACACGGTAAAAGATTTAATGGGGGCAACTGGATTCCTAATTGTTTTCTGTGCCGTACTGTTCTTTCTACCTGAGATGTTTGGCTATTTCCTTGAGAAACCAAATTTTGAGCCAGCTAATGCTTTAAAAACTCCTGCACATATTGCTCCAGTATGGTATTTCACTCCCTACTATGCAATGTTACGAGCGGTACCGGACAAACTCATTGGTGCACTCATTATGTTTGCAGGCATTTTGATTTTATTTTTCTTACCTTGGCTTAATCAAGCGAAAAATAAATCCATTCGCTACATGGGTTGGATGTCTAAGTTATCATTGATAACCTTTGTCATCAGCTTTATTATGTTAGGTTGGCTAGGAACACAACCTGCATCAGGTGGATACGTATTAATGGCAAGAATATTCACGGCAGTATACTTTCTTTACTTCTTATTGATGCCATTTTATTCCAAATGGGATGAAGCAAAAACACTCCCTTCAAGATTAACTTAACTAATTAGGATGAACGCTGTGATAAAAACTCTCATTACACTGATACAGTTATCTCTTTCATTATTTATTTCTGTCAATGTATTTGCCGCTGGAGGATCTTCTATTCCTCTACTTGAATCGTACAATAATCTAAGAGATACCGATTCAATTAAACGTGGAGCAATTCTCTTCAATAATCGTTGTGCCAGCTGTCACTCGCTTAAATATCTTCGTTATAGCACCATTGCTGATCGCCTCGGATGGGATGAAGAAACTGTTGATAAAGAATTAATTCATGGTCGTGCAAAGTTCCATGATATATTCATCGGAGGAATAAGCAAAGAATCAGCTCTTGCTACGTATGGTACTGAAATTCCTGATCTCACCTTAGCAGCAAAGTATAAAAGTCCTAATTTTTTATATACCTATCTAAAGGCCTACTACACTGATGAGAATGGAAAAGCAAATAACTATGCATTTCCTGGGACAGCTATGCCCAATATTCTTGCCGGAGATCAAGGAGCAAGGGTGCCGGTATATGGTGATGTTAATGGTGAGAATGTAATTATTGGCACCAAACCTTATCCTGATCCAACTTCTCAAGCAGAAAAGTTACGTCTAGAAGAAAAAGAAGCAAAATTTAATCAATTAGCGCGTGATATTACTAATTTCCTTGAATTCGCAAGCGAACCTAATAAAATAGAACGCTATGACTTAGGCATTAAAGTCATTCTATTTTTATTAGTGTTACTCATTATCTTTGCATTGCTGAAAAAAGATTATTGGCAAGATATCAGAAAGCACTAATTTTTGCTTTACCTTATTTAGTTATCGCTACACAGTATATAAACAACTTATGAATCCAACCCTACTAACACTCTATTCTGATCCCTTAGATCCTAATTGTCATCGAGTACGCTTGCTTGCTGCTGAAAAAGAAGACTTGGTAGATATTGTTGAGGTTCATCAGCATGATATCCCTGAGGAATTGCTTAAAATAAATCCTCAAGGAAATTGCCCGACCTTATGCGATAAAGATGTGGTACTCAATGAAGCACAGGTGATTATGGAATATTTGGATGAACGTTTTCCCAATCCAGTTCTGCTTCCAGTTGATCCAATCAAACGGGCTAGAATTAGAATGGTACTCTCCACTATGCGAGACTTTTGGTTTCCTCAGATGAAGATATTAGATGATCTTAACTCCAGTGAAGAACAAAAAGAACGAGCTAGAAAAAAACTGAAAAAAAATCTTTTAGAACTTAGACCAGCCTTTACTCATAATGAGTACTGCATGGGTGATGAGTATACATTAATTGATGTGACGCTAGCCCCCATACTTTGGAGACTAAAAAAATATGAGATACCTATGGACTCATTTAGTGTAGAATATGAATTGTACATGAAAAAAATTTTCACACGCAAAGCTTTGCTAGTAGTCTGTCACTTTTTGAGGAGAGTATGCAATGATTAATGACGATGTCATAATGAGTCAAAAGCCTTATTTAATTAGGGCTATGTATGAGTGGATGTTAGATTTTGGTTATACACCAAGAATAGTTGTTTGCCCACTGGTTAATAATGTGGTGATTCCGGATCATCTTAGTGGTCAAAATCAAGTTACCCTAGATATATCACCACAGGCAATTAGTGGATTGATGTTAGGCAATGATTCCATTACCTTTGAAGCATATTTTGACAAATCCCCATATGAAATTATTTTACCGCTCAATTGTGTAGGGGCCATTATTGCAAAAGAGAAAGAAGTTGGCTATGTTTTTGATATTGATGACTTTATTCCACAAAAGGCAATAAGCGATATTAGTGCTGATACGGTAAAAAGATCTGATAATTCCATACAACATACCTCTAGAGGTTCTTCAGGAAAAGGAAGTACTCCGCCTAGAAAAAAAGAAAATAATAGTAAATCAAAATTTAGTGGCTTAATGTCCTTAAGTAAAAAAGGACACTCACCAAGAAAATTAAGCAAAGCTACTACAGAAAGTACAGCTAAAAAAGGAAATAAGAAAAAAGAAGGACTGTTATCCTCTATTCGCAAGAAAATAAACGTATAGATTCGCAATTAGCACAACGAATACTTATTGTTGGTTGCGGAATAATTGGCAACTCTGTAGGTATTCAACTTCATCAGCAAGGCAATATTGTTCATGGCATTCGTCGTCAAGCCAGTCTTATTGCTAAATGCATATCTCCCCTCTCAATAGATCTTAAATCTACCACTTACGCAATGGGAAAAATCTCTTCCCAAAGCTGATAAAATTCTTATTAGCCTAACTCCTAATTCACGCTCTCCTAAGGGATACACTCAATGCTATATTCATAATATTGAAAAAATAATCACTCATTATAACAAACAATCCGCTAAATTCTACTTCCTCTCTAGCACAGCTGTATATGGAGAAAATCAAAAAAAAATTACTACCCAATCCCCTATAGAACCAAGCAATTGGAAAGGTCAAGTACTTGCTCAAGCTGAAAAAAAATTATTGGAGAATACAGATGCATGCATCATGAATAGTGCTGGAATCTATGGCATGATGCGTTGGTGGTTATTTGATTACCTTAATGGAAAAAAATCAATATCTCTTAATCTAAAAAAAATTAGTAATCGAATTCATCAACAAGATCTTATCAACTTTATTACACAATGCATACTCACCTCTAATCATCTCAAACGCTATATTCTCTGTGATGATTACAGCTGTCCATATCATGAAATAATTGATTGGTTACAGCATCAACATTTTCCTGTCGCTACTCATATAAAAGAGGAGATTAAACAACTCTCCAAGCAACCTATAAAATTTCAAAGCAAGCTTTGTAAAAATAACATCGATAAGCTGGCTAATTTTAAACTTAACTACCCAACATACAAAGAGGGATTTGCAGAACAACTACCCTTTTGGCTAGGATGGCAAAAGATGACTCCTTTTCAACAAAAAGTGCTTAATAAAGTTGCACAAATCCCATGGGGGGAAACCACAAGTTATCGTAAAGTTGGTGATACAATTAATTGCCGAGCCTATCGTGCCATTGGTCAGGTATTAAGAAAAAACCCCTGTGCCCCATGGATACCTTGCCACCGTGTGATAGCCAATAACGGAACAATAGGAGGGTTTATGGGAGAAAAACATGGTACTGCAATAGAAGAGAAAAAAAGATTGCTGGCACAAGAAAATATTATTCTTTAAACACTAAAGCAAAAAATAAAAAAATCTTTACATTTTCTCAGGTGCACTCACACCAAGAATAGATAAGGCATCCTTGATTACAACCCCACTAGAAAATAACAAATCTAAACGAGCATTTCGCAATGCCGATTCTGCAACTAAAATAGTACTTTTGTTGTAGTACTGGTGAACTTGTGCAGCTAGTTCACGAACATACAGAGTAATCATATGTGGCATATTTTTACTGGCAGCATCCTGTATTTTTTGTGGATACATACTCAATGTTCGCATTAAATCCCCTTCTAATTCTACATCTAATAGATTTAAATCCGAGTCCTTTGATTGCCAAGTATAGCCCCGTTCCTTAAGGCGTTGAAAAATGCTTTGGATACGTGCATAAGCATATTGCACATAAAATACAGGATTATCATTACTTTTCTCAAGAGCAAGTTGTAAATCAAAATTAAGATGTTGATCTGAACGGTTTAAATTATAAAAAAAACGCATGGCATCATTACCAACCTCTTCTCTAAGCTGACGTAATGGGACAAAATCTCCACTACGGGTACTCATTGCCACTTTCTCTTCACCACGATAAAGATTGGCAAATTGAACCAAACAAATACACAACTTACTCGCATCATAACCCAGAGACTGCATAGCTGATTTCATGCGAGCGATATAACCATGATGATCAGCACCCCAAACATCAATCATTTGATCATATCCTCGATCAAACTTATTTTTATGATAGGCAATATCATGCATTAAATAAGTCTTAAAACCATCTTGACGTACAAGCACTCTATCTTTATCATCACCAAATTCTGTAGACTTAAACCACGTTGCTCCATCCTTTTGATAAACTTTATTGCCCTCTTTTAAGGACTCCAGACTTTCACTTACTGAACCATCCTCAACCAAACTTTGCTCAGAAAACCACCGATTATAATCCACGCTTGTCTCTTGCAAATCATTTTCAATATTTTGCAAAATTTCATCTAAAGTCAGTGTTTTACATAGCACAAGTATCTCTTTGTATTCCTCTCCCAGTATTTGCTTAATGAAAGCTATCAATTGATCAATATAATGCTCGACATCTTTCTTATCACTATATTTTTCTTGATAATCAGTGAGAAAGGGCTGATAATCAATTTTGTTGATTATATTTTTTTGTGCTTCATTGAGTTGCCTAGCAAATTGATCCGCAATATGAATAATATATTCACCTTGATAGGTATTACTTGAATAAAGCTTTTGAAAAATATCAGCCGATAGGGGCGTATACTTTTCTACATAGCGCAAAAAAACTGAGATCGTTAAAATTTCAATTTGTCGCCCAGCATCATTCACATAATACTCTGCATCTACTTGACAACCTGATTTTTTTAATAATCTAACCAAAGAATCCCCATACACTGCACCACGACCATGCCCAACATGTAACGGACCAGTGGGATTGGCTGAAACAAATTCAACCAATATTCGCTTACCATTAGGCACTCCTTGTGCATAATTTTCTCCTTGCACAAGAATATTTTCCACTACCGTATAACGTTGTGCTTTTTTAATAAAAATATTAATAAATCCAGGTCCAGCAATTTCTATCTTATCAAATTCTTCTATGCTCTCTAATTTCTTGCTAATATCTTGAGCAACTGCACGTGCCTCCATTGATAATGGTTTAGCTAATTGCAGGGCAATATTACTAGAAAAGTCGCCATGAACTTGCGAAACATTTTGTTTAATATGAATTTTTTCAATAGGCAAATCAATCTGCCAATCCAGTTGGCAAATGCTATCAAATAAATATTTGCGAATTTTTTCTGGCATCATCCATCAATAAGTTTACTCACTATCCACAATATAAAAATTGAACTTGTAGCAAATAAAAAACTAATAAGGTAGCTCCAATAGAAATGAATTTGAATGTTAAATACACGCCTGAGTATAGCCCATATCACAAAGCTTAGAATAAAAACAACTATCCAAAAACGGGCTAAGCTTAACATAAACCATAAATATGCCTAAACATATTCTCTATCTTTATGCCATAGAGGTGGGGTACATCGACTGAATAGAATCTTCCTGATGAATTCTTGAAATTGAGTCAGCAAGCATCTTAGAAACACAAATCACATCAATTTTACTGTGATTTTTAATTTTTTCTTGTACATCAATGGTGTTTGAAACCACCAACCCATCTAATTGCGACTTCTCTACTTTACTCACAGCATCCTTAGAAAGCACACCATGTGTACAATAGGCATACACAGAAAGTGCACCATTGTTTTTTAAAGCCGTAGCAGCTTTACAAATTGTTCCTGCTGTATCAATAATATCATCAAAAATCACACAATTACGCCCCCGAACTTCCCCAATAATATTCATCACCTCAGAGACATTCGGTGCTGGACGACGCTTATCAATAATAGCCAAATCTGCATTTAACTGTTTTGCTACCGCACGGGATCTCACTACTCCACCGACATCTGGAGAAACTACCATTGGGGTTTCAACTTTCTTAGCGATGTAATCAACAAAAAGAGGCGAAGCATAAACATTATCCACTGGAATATTAAAAAAACCTTGTATTTGATCAGCATGCAAATCGATGGTAAGAATACGATCAGCTCCAGCTGTTGTGAGCATATTAGCAACCAAACGTGCAGTAATAGGAACTCGAGAAGACCAAGGACGACGATCTTGACGACCAAAACCAAAATAAGGAAGAACAGCTGTAATTCTCTTTGCAGATGAACGCTTGACCGCATCAATCATAACTAAAATCTCCATCAAATTTTCTGATGGATTAGGCGGTCCACTAGGTTGAATAATGAATACATCCTGTCCCCTTACTGACTCATCAAGCTGGACATGAATTTCATTATCATTAAAACGTGAAACAGTCGCATTACTAAGCTTTTTAGTTAATCTATTTGCCACTTCCTTACTTAATGATGGATTGGCATTTCCCGTATAAAGAGCAATACTGTACTCAGCTGACATAACTGTTTCTTATATATTCATTTGATTAACCACAATGATAATCTTACTTTTTCATTGTTAGAACATGTTGTCATTACGATAGATAAAGTAATGGCTGGGCTGGCAGGATTCGAACCTGCGAATGACGGGATCAAAACCCGTTGCCTTACCACTTGGCGACAGCCCAGTACCACTAACCATCAATGACGGTTATACCGAATAATACATTTCATATTCGATTGGATGAGTTGTCGCACGCATTCTTTGAACCTCTTGCATTTTCAACTCTATATATCCCTCTAGCATATCTTTGCTAAACACATCACCTTGTAATAAAAACTCACCATCTTTCTGTAAACTAGCCAATGCTTCCTCTAATGATGCACACACTGTAGCATACGTTGCTTCTTCTTCTGGTGGCAAGTCATACAAATCTTTGTCCGATGGCTCACCTGGATGAATTTTATTCTTAATTCCATCAATACCCGCCATCAATACAGCTGAGAAAGCCAAATATGGGTTTGATGATGGATCAGGATAACGCAATTCCACACGACGAGCCTTAGCATTAAGTGCTAAAGGAATGCGGATTGAAGCAGAACGATTGCGAGCAGAGTATGCTAGCATTACAGGAGCTTCAAAACCAGGAACCAATCTCTTATACGAATTAGTACTTGGGTTAGTAAATGCATTAAGCACTCGAGAATGCTTGAGAATTCCACCGATGAAAAATAGTGCTTCTTCAGAAAGACTAGCGTACTGATTTCCATCAAAAATGTTTTTACCTTGCTTGCTCAATGAAATATTCACATGCATCCCAGAACCGTTATCACCAACTAAAGGCTTTGGCATAAAAGTTGCTGTTTTACCATATAAATGAGCAACATTATGAACAATATATTTAAATACTTGCACTTCATCAGCTTTAGCGACCAAGGTATTTCCAGCCACGCCAATTTCACATTGTCCTGCAGTAGCAACTTCATGGTGATGCACTTCTGGAGTTAATCCTACTTCAGATAAAATCTGACAAACTTCACCACGAAAATCCGAAAGTGAATCCACCGGAGGAACAGGAAAATAACCACCTTTTACTGCTGGACGATGCCCTAAGTTACCCTCATCAGACTTACGTGCTGATGACCATGCTGCTTCAGCTGAATGCACTTCTGCAAAACAACCATTAACATCTGAATTCCAACGCACATCATCTAATACAAAAAACTCTGGCTCAGGACCAATAAAACAGCTATCTGCAATACCAGTTGAAGTTAAATACGCTTCGGCTTTTTTAGCAATTGAACGTGGATCACGATTGTAGCCACCCATATCATTTGGATCAACAATATCACAACGAATATTTAATTGATTAGCTTGTGCAAAAGGATCAACAACAGCTGTATCCAAATCTGGTTGCAAAATCATATCAGAATTATTAATACCCTTCCATCCTGCAATAGAAGAACCGTCAAATGTTTTACCATTTTCCAGCAAATTGTCGTCTATTTGATCTGATGGAATAGTAACATGTTGCTCTTTTCCTTTGGTATCGGTAAAACGAAAATCAACAAACTCTACCTCATCATTTGTGATTTTATCTAAAATACTTCTCACTTTATCACTCATAAGAACCTATCTCTCCTTTTTTATAATTATTTAAGTTTATTAGTTTAAAAACTTGAACTTTGAAAATATGTCATTACACAGACTCATTCAGATAAAAATCATCACAAATTGCTCAGTAGATACAACTAGCCAGTGTGAAAAAAATCATTCAAAAAGAATTCTAGAATTCTTTTTGAATGACAAAAAACTGAATGCCACAAAGATAGCAAAACGAACTAATGCTTGTAAATAAATTATAATCCAAAACTCACATTTGTCGCATAAACTCTAGACATTTACACTAAAATTGTGAATAGGTGTTGAGCAATTATGATTGCTGTAAAAGTAATACACATAAATGCGTGCAAGATCAAAATATCTAAATCTCTAAAAAATAAAAAAATGTTTTGAAAATAATGATTTTAACAAGTGCAAAATTTTATATTGAATCATACGATTTGGAAAGAAAAACAAATTGATAGCTACTGCTCGCACTATTAAAATATGGCATATTAATCACTCAACTTTATACAAGACTTTACTGTACAAACACTTCTTCAGCAAATCATAATCTTTCTCTACATACCTTGAACCGTCAAAACCAACTTTTATACCAACGTCTACTTACCTACATTCGCCCTTACAAGGGAAAAGTTACGTTTGCAATCATTGCCATGATTATCTCTGCCACCACCCAACCGATGATGGCAGCCATGATGGAACCACTTATGGATGGCAGTTTTATTGCCAAAGATATGACGTATATAATTGGTGTTCCACTTGCCCTACTTGGTATATTTATCCTTTGGGGAATTGCTGATTATCTCACAGCGGTAATGACTGAAACCGTCGCACAAAAAGCCATTGCCACTATTCGACAAGAAATGTATGCCAAGCTTCATCGATTACCATTAAATGTTTTCGATGAACAAACTCCGGGACACTTAATTTCAAAAATTTCTTATGACGTTAGCCAAGTTGCTACAGCACTGAGCGAGGCTTGGATTATTATTGTCCGTGATACTCTAGTAATTGTTGGTTTATTAGGCTTACTTTTTTGGTACTCATGGCAGCTTTCTGTTTCCATTTTGCTCATTGCACCTATCGTATTTTTCATCGTACAAAAAGCTTCCGAAAAAATGCGACACAGCTCCGAAGCCTTGCAAACAAACATGGGCGATTTAACACACGTACTTGAAGAGGGGATTGAGGGCAATCGTGAAGTAAAAATATACGGTGCACAAAAATATGAAAATGAACGTATGCACAATGCCACCGAAGAAGTAGCAAAAAACAACATCAAAATACGTCGCATCACAGCACTTAATGTCCCCTTAGTGCAAATTCTGGCAGCATTGGCTTTGGTACTTGTGCTTTATCTTGCCGTGATGCTTAATTCACAAGAATCCCTATCAGTAGGCGGCTTTGTTGCCTATATCACAGCAATGATCTTGATTTTTGAACCCGTACGCCAACTCACCAAAGTTAACCCGGAAATACAAAAAGGATTAGCCGCAGCCGAGAGCATATTCAAATTAATTGATCACCCAATAGAAAAAGATTTCGGCAAACAAACCCTCAACCAAGTTACTGGGAAAATTGAATTTAAAAATGTCTATTTTAGCTATAAAGATAGCGACCCTCTATTCAACAATTTCAATCTTACCATCCACGCACAACAAACCGTTGCGATTGTCGGGGAATCTGGCAGTGGTAAAACCACATTAAGCAATCTTATCGCTCGCTTCTATAATCTTGATAAAGGGCAAATATTACTTGATGGTACCGATATTCAAGATATTAAACTTAGTAACCTACGAAAACATATTGCCCTCGTGAGTCAACAATTAGTCCTATTTAATGATACAGTGCAAGCAAACATCACATATGGTGATTCGCACAAAAACACAGGCACATACACAGAAGCTGACATAATCCAAGCACTCACTGATTCAAATGCTTGGGAATTTGTACAAAAACTTCCACATCAATTATCTGAAAAAATTGGTGATGCTGGCTCAAAAATCTCTGGTGGTCAAAGGCAACGCCTTGCACTAGCTAGAGCTTTCTTAAAAAATGCCTCTATCCTTATCCTTGATGAAGCCTCTTCGGCACTAGATAACAAAACTGAAAAAAAGATCCAACAAGCAATAGAACGCATCGCAAAAAATCGTACAACCATCATTATTGCCCACAGACTCTCCACCGTGAAAAATGCTGATGTCATCATTGTGATGGATAAAGGAAAGATTATTGAGCAAGGCAGACATCAAGATTTGCTTAAAAAAAATGGGCATTATGCTAAACTTTACTTAAATTTAGAAGAATAACATACAAAAGCCTCATGCATAAAAGCGTTATAATTTAAGGTGCTATGGATGTTGCAAGAATTACCCCTAACCACGAACTTGTAATGAGTGATGACTTTATTGGTCATACTATCCTCATTCCGTCTATACACCTATCTTTCTTCAAGCTTTCTTTACCTGCCAAAAGCATTGCACAATGTCAACGCATTATTGCCTTTAGCTTAGAAGAAGAACTCGCACAAGACATCTCTGATTTACACTATGCTGTGCAGAGATCTGGCGAGCAATGGTTTGTGGTCGTATGCTCACATGAAAAAATACGACAATGGCTTGATTTATGCATTGAGCACGGAATCAACCCGAAAAAATTTATCCCAGATGTCCTTGTCCTTCCTGAAGAAAGTAACTTTCTTATTGAACCTGATCAATGCCTGATCAATTCTCCAGATAAACTTCCCGTAGCCATACACCCCAATATTATAGAAGACGTCGCCAATCTACTCCCAGAGGAAGACATTCCAGCACCATTTATAGCTGAAAATTATGGCGAATTATTAGAAAGCGACATCAACATTAGTTCCTCAATAATTAATCTATTACAAAATGAATACAATAAAAGCACTCCCTACAAAACCCTATTACAACCATGGCTAAAAGTTGCCGCATGGGGGGGCGTGCTCTGGTTAAGCCTCAGTGCTTATTATTACCTAGAAAACCAACAAATTGAGTCCTCTATAAATAAAACTAGACAAGCAAATATTCAAAAATTTAAAGGTTTATTTCCTGAGGAAAAACGTATTGTCAATCTACGTACACAAGCTGAACAAAAATTTCGCAAAATCAATCAACAAAAGCAATTTTACAGTGTGAATTTTATTGGTTTAACAGAAGCCGTTATCACCGCCTTAGACAACAGCAAAAAAATCAACCTCACACAAGTCAACTACAATAATTACGCATTACGAATTTATGTAAAATCAAATTCAGTCGCCGGCATTCAAGACTTTATCAATAAACTTAAAGAAAATAAAACATTGGATATTAATGTCCAATCGCTTGGTGATAGTGATGGTAAGGCAAAATCAACTATTAGCATAAAGAAAATTACATAGAAATAGTATGAAACTTAGTTAACTATGATTCGAGATCTCATACAACCCTTAATTGAATTTTATGAAACACGTGAACCACGTGAACAGATCATGATAATCATCGGCCTACCAATGATTATTATTTTTATTTTTTATCTTGCTATATGGGAACCTATATCTCTCTCTAATAAAAAACTCAAAAGCCAATTAACTAATGAGCAACGTTTTACCCAGTGGTTTAACCAGCAAAGTGTCTTGCTTTCTGACACCACTAAAACATTTGACTGGAGTACCAACAATCTGCCAAGTGTTGTTGAACAAACCCTAGAAGAACTCTCTCTCAACCCATGGAAAAAAAGAATTTTTCAAAACCAACGTAAAGAAACCATTGTCACGTTTGAAAACGTTCCTTACAAAAAATTAATTGATTGGGTGAGTCAATTAAATTTTGATTATCAAGTCGTCTTTAGAAGTGTTAATATGAATGCTACCAAAACATCAGGAAAGGTAGATGCTAAACTTACCTTAGCAACTACACATGACAAGCAAAGAGCCAACTCCCCATTTAAATAATGGATGGATTGAGACAAATAACCACTAATAAGACACCCTATACAAATGATTAAAAAAATCATTCTTAGCTCTCTCCTATTTATTCTATTTTTTATCATTTTTATGATTGTCAATCTCCCTGCAAGCTGGGTATATAAACAATTTATTAAACCAGAAATAATCAATCTTCCCATCCAAGTCAAACTCCCAGCAGGAACGATTTGGAAAGGTCATAGTAGCATTGCCACTAAACCTAATATCCCTATTATTGCCTATGTCCCTCACATCAATTGGTCGCTTGAATACAAGCGCCTTCTGTCTCTCAAAATTGTTTATAAAATTGAGCTAAATCAAGTGCAAGTCGCTGGAAAAAAATTAGGCAATTATTTTTCCTATGTTGGTGTTGACTTAAATGGCATAATCTTTCAATTACAAGATAACCAAGCTGCTTTATCCATTAAAGCTATTGGTGATTTCTCTAAAAAACCTTCACGAATAATTGGTAAAGTAACCGTTAAAAAAGATGACCATGAACTACAAAATTTATTAAACACTATTCCAAAAATAAGAAGAGATGGGTCATTTAGTATTCCTGTCAATCTATAACCTATCAATCATTGCTACTTTTGTATCTTACTAACTAAATTACTTATAACCAATCAATTCAATCACTATGTCATCTACATCAAACAAACCCAACGGACTTTCAAAAACCGTACTGTTACTCAATGCTATTATTCCCCTAATCTGCTTTTACTTCTTCATCCAACAATACAAAATGGCAGATATGGGAGCCATGCTGTTATTTGGCTGGACAATTATCATTCTTCTCAGCATCCCCAGTGTGCTTGCACTCAGAACCCCAGGTGCAATTAATATAAGCTATTGGAGTACCTTAAGTACCCTGCTAATTGTTATTAGTGGAACTTCAGCAAACTTATGGCAAGATATCCTACAAGGTGAATCCATTACATTGGTTAACCATCTACTCACCCTACTTTTTAGCCTGCTGCTTGCCAGTACACTACAAATGCATCTCATACGCTTCAATAAAACAGAAGATGAGTTATCAGTGAGTGAAAAAGTCCAGCGTATTTTTCAAGGTCCATCACTGATTATCAGTCTCATTATCGGAATCATTATTGTGAATGCCCTGCTCATCATTATGTACAACATAGATACTGGTGTACTAAAAATTATTGCTACAAAATTTCTTACCCGAGGCATTATTCCACCCCTAACCTTACTATTGTTTTTTTGGGGACTTATTTTAATTCTTGGCAAGCTTATCACTATTTATCTCTACATGGTAAAAAATCGTGCTCAAGCCTTAGCGAAACTTTATCAATCCAGCAAAACATCAAACAACAAAAATAAACTCATTGAACTATGCTGGCAACAACTCGATAGCTTTTATGCCATACCAAAATACATCAACTGGGCAATTCCCATTCTCGGTTTTATTGGCACCGTACTTGGAATTTCTCTTGCTACAGAAGGACTCTCTGACTTACTTGCCACCTCAGAATCAAATTATAGTCAGCTACTCTCTGAAGCACTTTCTCCACTTGGCATTGCTTTTGATACAACACTCATTGCCCTGACTCTTTCTGTCACCCTTACCCTCTTACAAACACTTATTGCCCGATGGGAAGAAAAATTACTCTCACAATTTGAGCAAAATCCTGTTTCCATCAATGCACCAACCACTCACGAAATAACTCACTCAAATGTATAGGTTTTCACGAAGAAACCGCAGAAAAAATCAAATTGATAATGTTATTGATGCCCCCATGGTGGAAATATTTGGTGGCACATTAGCACTATTAATTATTCTCTATGCACTCATAAACCTAGTTATCTCTGAAGATATCCAAGCCATGCTTGAACGCTCAACTGAAAATGCTGAGTTCAAAGTAAGCTGGACAAATGGAGGGGAAGGTCTTGTCGTTATCTCTTATCCAGATAAATTACGCATTTTAGAAACCAACCAAAGTATTAAACGAGCAGATATATGTACCTCAGGTGGAGATTTTCTTAACTATATTAATAAAATCTACAACAACCATAAACAACAAATTATTTTTGCCATTTTAGAAGGTGGCGTAAAAACCATGGCAATTGCACGCAACTGCATGTTAACCTCCAATCCTAATAAACGCATCAGCATTGGTTGGATTATTGCAAACAGCGATTTGTTAAACACCGTTAAACTCGAAGATCTACCGGTACGAATCAAACGTGCATTAAGCAAAAGCCGATAATTATTACCCATGAGTCAGCTGAGAAATAAAAAAATATCGCTATGGGGACAAGGTGGAGTTGCCTTAGCAGATATTCTTGCCAACAGCGTTGCCGTCATTCTCATTTTAATTGTTGTTACCTTATCTGTCCAACAAGAAAAAGCTGATCTTGAACTAGAGAAAAATGCCGATATTACTACAATACTTGCCCGTCAAATCGCCACAACTGTCGTATACAATGATCTCCCCTCCAGTCCACCAGCACTCCTGCATGACTACAATAGTTGTGCCATCCCACATGACTGCGACCCCTCTCTCTACCCCATTGTTGAACTCAGACAAAACTACATCCGTGAATACAACACGGGGCTGCGTTTTTATCGTAAAGAACTGCTCAAACCCAATAACCCTTTTGATCAACTTATTAAAACCTTCAACCCTCAAGAAAAATTAAACATACGTATTGATGTTTACGATGTTAGTCTCTATTATCTTGCCATTGGTATATTAAAAGAACACGACATCTCTCCTCGACACTGGCACTACCTTGGCGAAGATGTTAAACCACTAATTTCTCCAGAACAAGCTTTAGCTGATGGTAAGCATGGTGCCGCTGGCAAAGAACAAGAACAACTTGGTGAAGGAGATAAATTTTCTGATAATGATTCTGCAAATGCTCAAGATGGTAACGAACAATCGCAACAAAATGGCTCTTCATCATTGGATAATACGCAACTTGCTGATTTACAAACCTTACAAGAACTCCAACATGATAGCCTCCTACCGCCTAGTGAGAATTCCGGAAACAGTGAAGACGGGAAACAAGGCGAACAAACAAATAATTCCTCACCAGCTAATCAACAAAACTCACAAGGAAAACAAGGTAATAACCAAAGAAGCCTTGATTCCATGTTTGAATCCCTCATTGACTTACTAGGAGATAAAAACAGCAACTCACAACAATCCAATTCTGGACAATCCAATCAACCCAACGGACAACAAAATCAAGGGCAATCCGGACAACAGGGCAGACGCTCTCTAAAAATGCATGTCCCCAATTCCAAAGATCATGGACAACCCAAACAAGGCTCTCAACAACCTCCTCATCAAATTACCCTTGATGAACAAGACTATAATCGAGTATTACTCGCCTTCTTTCTTGATCAGCTACAGCTTGCTCGAGCACAGAAAACCACCTTTATAAAGGGCATAAAAGAAATCCTAAATCGCTATGCCAGAAATCCAGAGATGATTAACCACCATCCCAACAATAAACTCATCACCAGTTTAGATAACGAACTCAAAAGATATTTTATTAATAAACCCACCCAACCTGCACCAATCACAAAAATTTTTACTGAGGCCCCTAACAAACTCCAGCTCAGTGCCAATCACGTAAATGTTACCAGTACCTTACTCATTAACCAAAGCGATTCCCTATGGAGCGAAAACATTAGCACAAACAATGCTCAAATAAGCCTAGTCCTACGCTCCTTCCCGGGACTATACAAAGGACAACGGCTTGACTTTCCTCCCGGTCATCTACTTATTGTTCACCCTAATGAAACCAACTATCCTGCTATGCAATGGCGTCCAATCATCATCGTTGACCCTTGGTTAGAAGATGCCTCCATCGGCTTTGTCAATGCCGCATTTTCAAATAATAAACTCCTACTTGATGCCCAAACCCTTGGCACACAAGTGAACAAAACACTCATCCCCGAACCTAAATTACAAGAGAATCATCAAGCCAAAAACATTGCCACCATCCTCTATACCAGCATTGGCATTCTACTCTTTTTACTGATTATTGCAGGGCTAAGTCTCTCTCTGATGCTTCGCAAGAAATCATCACCTAAGCATAGCATAGAAAATTTCACATCACAAAAAAACACCTCTTGATTATTTACAAACAATAATCATTTATTGTAAAATAATCTTATACACAATCCAAAGCAGTAAGCTAATCACATATTAATAAATAGGTGTTTCGCCGATCCTTTGGATTTTTTTTATCCAAAATAACAATGTACGATGCGAAATGTAGCTATTCTAGTTGATGGGGATTTCTATTTAAAGAAACATCGTAGATTTTTTCAGCAAACCAACCCAGAGCTAGTTGCTAGAAACTTAACGGATCATTGCTTAAAGCATATTCAAAGCAAACAACATCAACAAAATAAAGGGGAGGATGAAAGACTCTACCGAATATTTTTCTACGATTGCCCACCTATACAAAAAAAAATACATCATCCTATCAGCAATAATCTCATTGATTTTAGCCAATCAAAAACCGCTATATTTCGCCTGAATTTTCACAATCAATTAAGAAAAACAAGAAATGTAGCATTAAGGTTAGGATCTCTTGATGAAAGACATGCTCGTTGGAAAATCAAAGACCCTCATAAAGAAAAAAATTTATTGCTGGAAAATTACACACATCTTCTCTCACAGAATCTGATGTCGTATATTATGCTCAACAAAAAAGTGTGGACATGAAAATTGGTCTTGATATTGCCTCCATGACATACAAAAAATTAGTCAATAAAATTATACTGATTTCCGGAGATAGTGACTTTGTTCCTGTTGCGAAATTAGCTCGTAGAGAGGGTATAGAATTTATTTTAGATCCCATGCGTTCAACTATCAAACCAGATTTACAAGAACACATTGATGGACTTCATACCACCCTACCTCCTAAATCTGAGCAAAGCCTTTGTTAAAGCTACGTAATACAACCACCCTTGTACTAATCTTATTCTGCCTAAGTATCATTGCTTTTATGACATGGCGATGGTTTTTTATTGCCAATATTCATATTGATACGGTAGACATTAACATCCAAGAACAAACCGACCTCAGTCCACTAGATAAAGTTTTACAAAGCAGTCTTCAACATTTACAAAATAAGCCTAAATTAGTCCAGTTTTTTACTCGCCCATCCTCACTTACCAAACTGCCTGCTCTATGGATAGATGAATGCGAAGTCACGCAAAAAGATTTTGGAAAGTTTCGCCAGTGGCTCGCTACCCAAGAAAATCGACCCAATATCGCTCATCCTTCCCAGCCTGATAATTGGATATATCAAAGTAAAACAGCCGGACACAAACTCCTGGGACGCTTAAACATGCCAGTCAGTGGGGTAAGTTATTTTGAAGCACATAGCTATTGCCAAGCAGCAGGTGGCAGACTCCCCTATGACTATGAATTTGAAGCGATAGCCAATGGAAAAAAAGGAAATATTTACCCATGGGGCAATCATACAGATAAAAAAATTATTCGCAGAGCCATGCCATTTAGAGATCCAACACTGAATGTGCAAGCTTGTGGCAAAGCAAAATTACCTACTACTGAAACACACGTACAAGACTTAGGCAATAACTTATTAGAATGGGCAACAAAAAAAAATGGCAAAGCCGTACTCATGGGAGGAAATGCTTACAATCGCCCACTTAATATACACGCCTTAAATCTTATCCAAAGACCAGCGCCTTTTGATTATCGCTCACAATACTCTGGATTTCGTTGTGTCTATCCAAGACCCGCTAATTTACCCAATATCGCACGCCAAACCCCTTGGAAATCAACTACCAAACTACAATCTATCCCATCAGGATTCTATCCTATTGGCACTCCTCCCTCCTCAATTATTGTTAAAATGCTACAATACTTAACCCCTGAACAGTACCCAAGCCTTTCATCATTACCCATCAAACAAATACCCCTAGAGATTCGTATTAGCAGAACTGAAATCAGTGTTAAGCAATATCAAGCTTTCTTACAAGACCCACTCACCAAACTGCACTTCTTTGATCATCCCAAACATCCATCAGAAATTACACATCGCCCAAAAAATTGGCAACAACAACAGAAAACCCCTAAAAAGCCTATCACCGACATCACTTGGTGGAGTGCATGGGCTTTTAGCAATTGGGCAGGCGGACGCCTACCAACGGATCAAGAATGGAAAAAAATTGCTGGAGCTCGCTCAACTCTGCACCCATGGGGAAATGAATATGAGATTGGTCGCAGCATTGATAGAAATCACCCAGGTAGTGACAACCATGCTCGCAATGCAGACTTATCTGATGATGATTCTTTACATGGGGTATTGGGATTAAGTGGTAATGTTGCAGAATGGACATCTTCCGTCTCACACTACGGCAATCGCTTTCATGTAATCATTAAAGGTGGCAGTTTCACGCTCCCGAAAGAAGCCACTCAAGTCACGCAATCTGCTGCCGTCTCACCAAACTATCATAATCCCGATTTGGGTTTCCGCATGGTCTTTCCTTAAATGAATAAAAAAGTTCCTTACTCAGGAAGTACCGTATTTTCTATAATTTCTGGTTGAATAAAATCTGTTAAAGATTGTAATTGATTGAGTTCTTTCATGACCGTTGACCAATTCTGCATATCCGACACCATTACCTCAATATAAATAGGGAGGATACGATAGGTAATTAAAGGCATCGCATCAAGTTTCTGAATAACTGCCTGCTCCTGATTATTTTTAGGACGAATTGCCACTGTAGGAAGTAATACGGCATATTTTTTTCTTCTCTCATTCCACAAAACTTGGCAATTCCCACAATCTGACTGTTGGGCTGAAACAGATTTCTCAGTCGACACCCCTACGTTACTTTTTGGCATCTTAGGATCATGAACAATTGCCACATTCCCCTTCTCCCTAACAATATTTTTTAATCTAAGCACCTGATTTTTAGGCATAGCTTTTAATGCTGGAGCAAATTGATATCTTTCACTTCCCGACTGATACGTTTCTCCAGTTGCCCATTCATTAGCTAATGCCAATGAAGAAAACTGAAAGACAACAATAAAAAAAGCGAAAGATTTCCAACTGATACAGTGTAATATGTTCATGTTTATTCCTTTGTTTATATAGGTAAAGTTACGCATTATTTCTTCTCACCATAAAATCGTATTTTCCAATCAGTTGCCGTACCGACATTACCTGAACGACTATCAGTAATCACTAATTTCCACTGCCCATCAATCGCCGTTTCTCGATAAAATTTATTAGTGTAGAATAACGTATCCTTATAATTATCGTTATCCCCAAATGAATTAAAGGCACGCACAACAATACTTTCTGTACCACTAGGGGAAATCAATTTAGCAGATATGTCTGAAATATATGGATGGGTAACAGATAAGCGAATTTGCACCCCTTCAATCCACTGCATATTTTGTGCTGGAACATTCACCGTTCCCTCCACTCCTTTAACGCTATTATCCGCAATGGCATTATTACTTGGAAACGTTCCATCAATCCATTCACCTTGTATCAATTTATCATTGGTAAGAAAATGAGTATAGCTTTTTGCCATCGTTACCGCAGCCTCTGCATTCACTACACCAAATCCGTACCAATGATGAAAGGGGAAATTTGCTTGATTGGTTTGCCACGTCGCACGCAATAATTGTGAACCATCTGAAACTTGTTTACTGTAAGCACTCACCTGCTTATCCGTTTGTCTAGCAGTTTTTGCGAGAATATAGCGTACATCTCGCCACGTGAGATCTTTATTGACAGATAATAACAACGCTGCCACACCAGAAACAACCGGTGCTGCCGCGGAGGAACCGATAAAATCTGAAACATAATTACAGTTACTATTTTCTGCATTGGGAACAATAGAAGTACTACCATTACTTGCAAAAACTAATGTGCCATGAAAAGGCGTATAAGGGAGGAAATAACTAGTACCATTATGAGTAAGTTTATGACGTTCCGTTGAATAACCTTTATTACAACCAGACTCATCCGTAGTAACCATAGAGGGTCTTTTCACTACATCTGATGACCAAACATAATTCAAACCAAAACGGCTATTAATCGTATCATAAACACTGTTAGAATATCCTGCTTCACCACCTGGAGCACTTACCCACACAGCTGGACCAACCGAAGCATAGGAGGCTCGCTTTCCTCTTGCATTCAGAGAGGAAATCACTAGCATATGAGGATTTCCTTCGCTAATTTCTGCCCCATTTACCACATCACAACTTAACTCACTAGGCTGATTTTTACAAGCACTATCACTGTAATAATTCCCAGCTGATTTCACATACACCGCTCCCTTACCTGCATTGAGAGGGACACAGTTGGATTTATTAATAAAGCCCTCTGTTGAACCAAAGCGAAAGGAATTACCCGTTGTCCCACAACGTGCCGTATCCACCCATAAACTTGATCCATCCCTCGCCCCATACACGGAATATATAGTCTGCGGTGCCTCACCCAAGCTCAAATTAAACACTTGATTCTCTCTTGAAGGAGTATTAATTTGAACTAAATGAGCATAACCCATGGAAGTAAAGAGAAACTTTCCTTCCTTTAAAGAAGGAGCTAAATAGTTATAACCGACAATGCTTGATTCCGGGGCAACCCCTACCCCTCCTTTATTATTCCAGCCTCGCATTGCCGTAATACCTGCCACAGATGTTCCATGATCGCCAGTTGTTCCTCTTGGCTGAGGATTCGTATCATTATCAATAAAATCATAGGATTTTCCCACCACCACATTATCTTTTAAATCCTCATGAGTAATCTCTAATCCTTCATCAACAATGGCCACTTTCACACCTGAACCTAAAATATTCTGCTCATGCACAGGGCTAACCCGAATATCTTCACCAGCTGTGCCAGACAGTGATGCAAAAGCTTTTTGCCCCGTATTCTGCAAATACCACTGATGCTTACGCAAGGGATCATACTGCTCCACAGTAAAAGTAAACTTAGCAGAATCTTTACTCTGCTGTCCTGAACCATCCACTAAAACATAGTCTAAACTAAACGAACTCAACCCACCTTTATAAAGCATAGAAAATTCTTGAATACTTTGGTTAGTTACCTGAAACGAAGCATCCATAGGCAAAGAAGAAGTAATTTTTGGATAAAAATTTGTGCTATAGCCCGTAGGCAACACCCATTGCCCCACATACTTAACACCTTGACGAATGGTGAAATTTTTATCTAGTAAAGGTTGTTTAAGTTGCATAGATTTACTACTTGAAACTGTGATAGTGATTAACTGTGAGGTTTGATATTTCCCATCGCTCACGGCGAGAGTTAGATTATGATTTGAAGTTTGGGAAAAATTTGAATTCGCTACAACAATCTTATTACCATTCAATGAGAAAGCCGTGCTTTGGCTTAAGAAATAGGTCAAAGTTCCATCCTTACTGCCATCACCACCATCTGCCAAAATCGTTAACACCACATCACCAACTTGAGCAGTTTGACTCACTGAAATAGAGCTAGCACTGGATATAGTTGGAACCGTATCATTCTCATTCACCACCCTAAATGTGAGTTGTTGGCTCACACTTGACTGACCATTACTAATTGATAGTGTTGCTTTATGCTCTACAGCTTTCTCATAATCTGAAACTTTGGCAACCAATACATTCCCTACTGTATCTATTGCAAAATATTCCGCAGGGGTTAATGAATACGTATAAACACGTCCTGAAATATTATTAGCTGATGCAATAAACACCTTTGTTCCAATTGCACTACCTTCTAACACATCATGCGTAGCCCCTGAGGTAATTTGTAAAGATGCACTACCAGTACCTGTACCACCTCCACCAGTACCCGTACCACCCCCTGTTACACTAGTCGTATTAGTAGAGGATTCAGCTGTAAAAGTAACCGGATCAACATTTCCGCAAGCTGTAAGTAACAAAGCAATTAATGTGATACACAGAAACTTTGATTTTTTCATGTAATATCCTTTTCTCTTCTCAAACATTATTTTCTTTCTCCAAAAATAGTCGTGCCAATACGAATAATCGTTGAGCCATTTTCCACCGCTGTTTGCCAATCACCGCTCATTCCCATTGATAACGTATCAAAAGAATCCACAACATGTTCATTCCCTGTAATCGCATTCAGGCGTTTTTTACACATAGTAAATAATTTTTTCATTTGGGTAAATGCTTCAACTTGTTGCTCAACACTCAAACCAAACTTGCCAATCAACATTAAACCGCGCAAACATAGATTGGGGAATGCAACAAGTTGTTGGGCAAAAGAAGGGACATCACTCGGTGCAATACCATTCTTCTGTTCTTCTTGATGCACATTCACTTGAATACAAACATTTAACAATTTTTCCCTATTTTCATGCAAACAATACTGGTCTAGCAACATAGCCTGCTTCACATCATCAATCGTATGAACCCACGACATTTGCTTAGCCAGATGCTTACATTTTTTTGATTGAATTTTGCCAATATAATGCCAGCGAATATCCGCAAAATCGCTCAGCTCATCATTTTTTTGCTGTGCCTCTTGCAAGTAATTTTCAGCAAAATCACGTACGCCACTATCATATAACTGGCGAATATCAGAAGCTGGCTTACGTTTAGAAACAGGTAATATAAGGGGGAGGGGATGGCAATTATGTGTTTCACATAATTTTCTTAATAACTTGTCAAGTTGACAATAATTCTCAATAACGCTCATCAAACAATCGTAAAGAATCCACTATCTGTTTTTTTGCTTGCATAAACACTCTCGGTTGATTCACTGTATCCACTGAAATTAAACAACCTTCTCGATAATAAGATACACTAAATTTTTTATCCGCTATCTCACCATCAATTCTACAATCATCATAACCTGATGATAAACCGGCAATTTGTAGCTTAACATCATACTGGTCAGACCAAAACCAAGGCAAGCTACTATACTGCTCGGTGCATAGCTCACCAGCCATGTTCTTAGCAGCAATTTTTGCTTGATCATTGGCATTTTGCACAGACTCTACTCGCAACCATTTTTGATAAATGGGATTAACATGCCACGTACAATCTCCCACCGCAAAAATATCGGCATCGCTGGTTTGACAATACGCATTAACCTCAATACCTTGTTTCGTTTTCAAACCTGCTTGTTTAGCCAACTGATCATTCACTTCAACACCGATACCGACCAACACAATATCTGCATCAAGAACACTGCCTCCTACTAATTTTACCCCCTTTACCACTCCATTTTCAGCCCATAAATTTTTTATCTCAACATGCGTACGTATACTCACCCCATGTTCCCCATGTAAGGCAGAAAAAAACTGTGAAATAACTGGCGAAGTTACACGCTTTAACACTCGTTCCTCAGCCTCCAAAACACTCACCCGATGATTCTTCTGCACCAAAGCCGCTGCCACTTCCAAACCAATGTAACCACCACCAATAATCACCACATTCGCCTGCTCATGTTTAATATCTGTGTGCATATAGTGTTTCATACGCTCAATGTCCTCCATCGTTCGCAAATAAAAAACACCTTGTAAATCATCACCCGTATCTCCACCAACTATTCCATTTAGTTTCCTCGCTCGCACACCCGTAGCTAGGCAAAGTTTATCGTATCCGATTGCTTCACCCTGCTCGGTTACCACACATTTATTCTGCCTATCAATGCTACGAATTAGAGTATTGAGGCGTACATCAATATTCGCTTGTTGATAAAACTGGGCTGGGCGAATGAGCAATTTATCCTCAGCAAGCTCACCACATAAATAACTCTTAGATAAAGGCGGGCGATGATAAGGCAAACTCCCCTCATCTCCCACCAGTAAAATTTCTCCCTGCCACCCCTCATTACGCAAAGCCAATGCACATTGCGAAGCAGCCTGCCCCGCTCCCACCATCACTATTCTCTTATCCGATCGCATGAAAAATCAATACTCAAGCATCCGCACTATTTGATGGAAAAACAAATGGGCTTAGCCCCCTCCCATAATGTTGATACCCCCACTTCTTTTAACTTATCTAAGTCTGAGGTAATGGTCGCAAAATGCGTGCCGGCTAATTGCCCAGCTTTAGAAGAAAAGTTCACATGCCCATAAGCAATCAGAATTTCTGTTTCACTCACCCCATGGGGATGCAATAAAACATGCCCCGGAGCTGGATAACTCACCGGATCCTCACACCCGACATTAAAATTCATATTATCCAACGGTATCCACATCCCCTCGCCACTCCAACGCACATGAATCACCTTACTCTCAAATGGCACATGCCCTCTAAATGCCGCACACGTTTGCGGCGCCTTCTCCGCTTCAAACTTCGCAGAAAAATGAACTCCTGCAATATCAATAAATAACTCACTCATACTCAATCACTCCTTTTTTACTTATCACTAAAAGCTTTCAATACACAAAAAGCATCAATCATTGCCTGCCTATCTACCGATTCATCCGGATGATGGCTCACCCCCTTATCATCTCGCAAAAATACTAACGCACTCGGCACTTTATCTGTCATCACCAACGCATCATGCCCTGCATAACTCACCATCGATTGATAAGCAATCTTCTGCTCATTACACACATTAGCTAACTGGCTACTCAACTTTTCATCCATCACCGTGCTAGGATGTGCCTCAATTTTTACTGACACCTGTGTACCATGCAAGCCAGCAATCTCCTCAGCTAAACCAATAATACGCTCTATTGCCTGCTCCCTTCTCTCATCATGAATATGTCGCACATCCGCCTTCACCACCGTCACATCACTCACCACATTACTTTGATTTGGTGAATTATGCATATAACCAAAAGTTAAACGCAAATCCTCACTCTCAGCAAAAATTTTCTGTGCCTGCGACACCAACTCACACGCACTTAATAATGCATCTTGCCTAGCACATGGCGACACCGCATGAGCTGTACGCCCCCGAAACGTCATACTCAACACCGCCTGCCCACCAATACACTGCACCACCCCTAATGAACAATCAGCCTGATGCAAAGCCAAACCCTGTTCACTATGTAATTCAATAAAACTAGTAGGAACATCATCTGCCAGAAAATCAGAAAAATCCTCTCGCTTATCATCATGCAGAGCATCTTGCAAGGCAAATCCCTGCTCATCTTGAGCCAACAAATACGCATCAGGCAACTCGCCAATAAAATTCAAACTTCCCAAAAAACGAGAGCCAAAACGCCCCCCCTCCTCATCAGCAAACGCCACCGTATGAACTGCCACACGCTCATTGCTGTATTCCCTAGCACACAATAATCCCATCACCACCCCCAATACCCCATCATATTTACCTGCATGACGTACGCTATCTAAATGCGAACCCATTAACAGGCGTTTTTTAGGAAAACTATCCTGCAATGGAGAAAACAACACATTCCCCACTCTATCTACTTGTGTGTGTAACGACTTGGCAAAATACGCTTGTAAATATGCCTGTGCCGCCTGCATGGCAGGAGTAAGCACAAAACGCTCAATCCCCTGTGATTGCGAGCTAAAACTCTCCAACTTCTCACACAAGGCTAACGCCTCATCGGCTAAAGTTTCCAAACTATGCATCGTCACTTCATCAAACCCTTATCAGACTTCCTTCAATTTATACGTATTGTTACTCTGCTCAATAATCCACACTCGCACAGCATCCTTAAATATAGACTCAGCACTCTGTATTAAATCTATTATCTGCTGATGCGTCCATACCGATTGATCGTGATGTTGAGATCTATCTATGGATATCCGTACTCCATAAAACTTTACTCCCGATAAATCCGCTCCCGATAAATTCGCTCCCGATAAATTCGCTCCCGATAAATTCGCTCTCAATAAATTCGCTCCCGATAAATTCGCTCTCAATAAATTCGCTCCCGATAAATCCGATCCCGATAAATCCGATCCCGATAAATCCGATCCCGATAAATACGATCCCTTTAAATTCACCCCTGATAAATTCGCTTCCGATAAATTCACTCTCAATAAATTCGCTCCCGATAAATTCGCTTCCGATAAATTCGCTCCCGATAAATTCGCTCCCAATAAATTCGCTCCCAATAAATTCGCTCCAATAAATTCGCTCCCGATAAATCCGATCCCGATAAATACGATCCCGATAAATACGATCCCTTTAAATTCACCCCTGATAAATCTGCTCCCGATAAATTCGCTCCCGATAAATCCGATCCCGATAAATCCGATCCCGATAAATTGATGCCTGATAAATCTGCTCCGTATAGATTAATACCTGATAACTGTTTATTCGGCGTGACTAAATCAATCTCTTCCTTAAATAACCCCTGTTGCTTAAGTTTCGCTAATAGTATTATTCCTACTGCCTGTGCATTGGGATTATTCTCAGTTAAAAAAAGCTGCACAGCATGCGAAAAATTGGCAAAATTATTGCTTTCTTCTTGTTGTTGAATGGACTTCAACTTATCATAATTACGTAAGTACCACAGATAAAAGGATAAGGGCAATGCCAAGACAATTAATAACACATTTTGTAAAAGCATGGTATTGCCATGCTGATTATTGAATGCAGTAAACCACCCTACACTAGCTAATAAAACATACAAGCCACCGGCTAAACCAATACCCAGCACCACACTGAGCAAAAGACCTATTTTTCTATACTGTAGCCATACTGCTTCACACTTTAGCAATCTAGTACGCAATGTCTCCCTATCACACACACAAAGGAAAAAAAAGCCCAACAACAACCATAAGGCAATAAATGCTATGGAGACCACCAGTACTAACAAGATGCTGTGCAAAAGAGGAGAAATACTAGCAATCATGGATACTTCTTTTGTTATTTTTTATGTTTAGTCACACATATATGATGATGATTGATGACTGACAAACCATCTCGCAAGCCTCTGCTTACAAAAACAAAGACCTTGAGCCAAGCCAATCTAAGCCAAGAGTTTTGTTTTGTATCAGCTATGGTTATTTTACCAATTCTAAAGGCTTGGAGCTACCCACACACACCACATTCGGCAATGCCAGATACTCTTGATAATTATTGGCATTAATGCCTCCCGTAGGACAGAAGTATAAATGTGGCATGGGTTCTGACCATGCTTTGAGCGTTTGCACACCACCATTTGCCTCCGCTGGAAAGAATTTCATTAATTGATAGCCTTGCTCATAGAGAAACATGGCTTCGCTGAGCGTACTCACCCCTCCAATAAAGGGGAGGTTGTGTGTTTGCACGGCTTGTAAAATCCCTTGATTCACACCGGGAGAAACGATAAAGCTTGCCCCACTGTGATAAGCATCTAGGCATTGTTGATAGTTGGTAATCGTGCCAGCACCCACTCGCAATGAGGAGTCCTTAGCTAAAGTTTCAATAGCAGTTAACCCTAATGACGTACGCAGGGTAATTTCAATAGTGTTGCAACCATGTTTGGCTAACTCTTCCACCTGCTGCTGCGTCTGCTTGAGATTATCGACTCTCAGCACCGCAATAATGGGGGAATTCTTTAAATCGCTAATCAATTGTTGATTGGGCTGGTTCAATGGCTGGCTTTCGGCAGAAAGTTGAATTTTATTCATCGCTGTATCTTATAAAAATAGGCTTAAAAAGTGGTTGCTCCTTCAGTAGCAGGGGTGCATACCTTGCGCATCGTGTGAAACATCTGTGTGCCATTAATCAATAGTTTTTCTTCCACTGCTGTGGCACATTCTCTATTTTCCAAATTTGCATGCACAGTGAGGATTTGTGTATGAATATCTAAGGTGATAAGATCTCCCTCTTTTATACGAGCGATATTTCCTCCACTGGCTGCCTCAGGAGTAAGGTGAATAGCTGCTGGTACCGTGCCGGATGCCCCACTCATACGCCCATCAGTAATAATTGCCACTTGATAGCCTAAATCTTGCAAGTTAGAAAGCATGGGAGTGAGCGAATGTAATTCTGGCATGCCATTTGATTTGGGACCTTGAAAACGCACAACAATGACGCAATCTTCATTTAATTTATTTGCTTGATAGGCCACTTTAACTTGCTCTTGATTGCTAAACACACGTGCAGGAGCTTGAATCACAAAATGCTTAGGCTTTACTGCTGAACTTTTAATCACTGCCTCACCAATGTTGCCACTAAGGTGAGTAATGCCACCTGTTTGTTGGAAAGGTTTTTGCACGGAGGTGAGGATAGTTTCATCGGCACTGCATTCTTCCACAGGGCGATAATTAAGCTTGCCTTTTTCATCAACAAAAGCTTCTTGGCAGTATGCTTGAATACCCTTGCCTAGAATGGTTTGGCAATCTGGATGTAATAACCCTTTTTTATGTAGCTGATTGATTACCCAAGGTACACCACCTAGAGCATGAAAATAATTCACATCGGCATGAGAATTTGGGTATATGCGAGCAATTAATGGTGTAATGTCTGATATATCAGCAATATCTTTTACCGTCAGCATAATACCACTAGCTTTTGCCATGGCAATAAGATGAATTACTAAATTGGTTGAACCACCTGTGGCATTTAAGGCCACCATAGCATTAACAAAATTTTTCACTGCAAAAATATCCTTGCCTAGAATCTTTTTTTGTGCCATACCCATCAACACCTCTAACGCTTTTTGATTAAAAGCATGGCGAAGTTCACTATCGGGATTAGCAAAAGAGGAATTAGGAAGTTGTAACCCCATGACTTCAAGGAGCATTTGGTTAGTGTTGGCTGTGCCATAAAAGGTACACGTACCACTGCTGTGATAGGCTTTCATTTCAGAATTGAGCAACTCCTCTCGGCTAATTTCTCCACGAGCATATCGCTTGCGTGCGGAGGCTTTCTCATCGTTCCGAATATTTGAGGTCATCGGTCCTGCTGGCATGAATAACGCTGGCAAATAACCAAATTGAGCTGCAGCAATGCACATACCAGGGGCAATCTTATCACATATGCCAAGGAATATCGCTCCATCAAATACATTATGTGATAAGCCAATGGCACTGGATAGAGCAATCACATCACGTGAGAACAAGGAAAGCTCCATGCCTGATGAACCCTGCGTAATGCCATCACACATTGCTGGTACGCCCGAGGCAACTTGTGCCGTTGCCCCTAATTGTGCCAATTCTTTTTTAATCAAATCCGGATAACTTTTAAATGGCTGGTGAGCAGAGAGCATGTCATTATAGGCACTGATGATAGCAAAGTTTGGCTTGCTTAATGAAACTAAAGTGAGTTTTTCGTTTTTTGGCGAAGCAGCATAGGTATGTGCCTGTGCTGTACAGCTTAGGTATTGTCGCCTTGGTCCTTGTTGTATTTGCTGATCAATACGGGCAAGATAGTGTTCTCTAGTTTGTGCCGAACGTTGTTGAATTCGCTCAGTGATTTTTTGTAGGGTAGAATTGACGTTCATGGTATCTATAAGCAATAGTGTATGGTCGTTTGTGGCAAGGACGCCACACCAAGTATGGGGGCATGTTCTATGCATTGATGAGTGAGTGCATGTTGCAAAGCAGCAAACTTCTCCTCTCCTTGAATCAGTAAGTGTATACTTTTGCTTTGTTGTAGCACAGGCATGGTTAGAGTCACCCGTTGTTGTGGCATTCTCGGTGAGGAGGTTTTTAGCAAGATTTCTTTCTCTCTATCCAGCAGTAAATCCTGTAAGTTTTCGGCATCGTGAAAAATTGATGCACTGTGGCAATCTGTACCCATCCCTAACACACATACATCAAGAGGAAGTATGGTGCTGATTTTCTTAGCATAAAAAGATAGGGAATGTTGCGATAAATCAAAAGGTATAAATGTGCATGCTTGTGCTTGATTTTGCAATAATGATGTGGCAATCATCCTCCCATTAAAATCCTCGCTTGTGCTGTCAACTATTCTTTCATCACAGACAATGGCTTGTATTCGTGACCACGCTAAGTTTTTTGCAGATAATTGTTGGTATACCTGTATCGGTGTATTACCACCACTCAAACCTACGGATACTTTAGCCTGTAAATCACCTGACAATGCTTGTGATAATGGCTGGTAAATGCTTTTGGCTACTTGCTCTGCAAAGTGTTGTCGATTATTGTATTGCTGTATGGACGGCATTTGCTTGTTCATAGTTTATCCCACGTATGTCCATTTTTTAATAGCAATAGTTCCGCCTCTTTTGGCCCTTCTGTGCCAATATCGTATCTTGCTAATCCTTCTGCTGAGTTTCTCCATTGCTCAATAATAGCATCAATCCATTTCCATGAAGCTTGAATTTCATCATAACGCATAAATAATGTTTGATTACCTGCCACCACTTCCATGAGCAATTTCTCATAAGCAGATAATACATCCACATCCGTATCTTCTTTCATCTCATCAAAGAACATGTCAATAGGGAAGTCTTTGAGAGATAGTTTTGATTTATAAGGATCTTTAACCGTTGTAATCAACTGTACACCTTCATTAGGCTGTAAACGAATAATCAATTTATTGGTGTATTTGTTCACTCGACTAGGAAAGAGAATATGAGATTTATTTTTAAATGTGATGATGATTTCAGAGGTGCGTTTAGAAAGCTTCTTACCCGTTCGTAAATAAAACGGCACACCATGCCAACGCCAGTTATCAATATAAGCAACTAATGCTGTGTAAGTCTCGGTTTCTGAATTAGGATTATTGACATCTTGTAAATAGCTATTTTCTTTATCGTTACCTTCATAAATAGCTCGTACCGTATCACCTAATGGAGCTACTCGTAAACTACTGATAACCTTAACCTTTTCATCTCGAATATTATCTGCATCTAAACTAACTGGTGCCTCCATAGCGATCAGTGATAACAGTTGCATAAGATGATTTTGTACCATATCTCGCAAGGCACCCACTGCATCATAAAACTCTTCTCTACCCTCAATGCCAATATTCTCTGCTACAGAGATTTGTACATGCTCAATATGCGTAGAATTCCATAAAGGTTCAAAATAAGCATTAGCAAAACGCAAAATCATCAGATTTTGTACAGATTCTTTACCTAAGTAGTGATCAATTCGATAGACTTGATTTTCATTAAAGTACTGAGTGATTTTATTGTTAATCACTTGCATAGAAGATAAATCATTGCCCAATGGTTTTTCAACAATTAATCGTGAATACTCATTAATTACGCCATTTTCATGTATTTTTTCTAGGCTGACATAAAAATGCTGTGAGGGGATAGAAAGATAAATAATACGTAAGGTCTCTACACGCAAAAGTTTTTTGATGGATGCAAAATCAGCATGATGAACATCCATTTTATGGTAGGTAACCAAGATACAAAATTCAACAACCTTTTTTTTGTTAATTCGCTTAGCTGGGAGATGCTTGATGAGATTTTCAGCAACAATTTTGCGAAAAGTCTCATCAGAATGGTTTTTTGTCCCTGTGCCAATAATTTGTGATTTTTCTGCAATATCATTGCCTAAAAATCGCAAATATAAACTTGGTAAAATCTTTGTTAACGCCAAGTTTCCTGAAGCTCCAAAAAGCAATAAATCAAAAACTTTATTATCTTGTTTTTTATGAGAAATAGACATGCCTTGGTTAAATATATAATTTGATTATGATCTTATTTTTTGTAATATAATTACTTTTAATTAGGATTGTGTAATAATATTATACTTTAAATGTTAAGAATTTCTTACACAAATAATCAACTAGACAATCAATGCACAATGCATACCTCCATACTAAAAAAACTCAATAGCCCCGATATTAAGCTTAGCAAAGCTGATGAGAAAATATTGCATTACATTGATGGGGATTATGCTCGCATTACCACCATGTCTATCCAAACTTTAGCTAAACATTCACAAGTCAGTGAGCCAACAATCAATAGGCTGACAAAGAAATTAGGATGTAAAGGGTTTCCTGATTTTAAAATGCGAATCACACAAGAAATATCTCAATTGCATCAAGTTAAGAAAGTAAGTTTTTCAGGTGAAGAAGATAGTCTGCAAACTCGTGATAGGATTTTAGATGTTGTTTCCCAGAGTATCAATTCCATTAAATTTTCTACCTCGATTGATGAAATAGAAAAGGCGGTAGAATTATTTGCTCAAGCAAATCATATCGCTTTTTTTGGGGTTGGTGCTTCGGATTCCGTTGCTTTAGATGCTCAACATAAATTCCTTAGATTTGGTATTCCTACATTTTGTAAAAATGATTATATCAATCAACAAATGCTTTGTTCAATATTTACTAGCTCCGATGTACTTTGTTTGATTTCCTATACAGGAAAAACCACACATATTATTGATATAGCACACTCTGCCCGTCAAAACGCTATCCCTTGTATTGGTATCACTCGCTCAACTTCAAAATTAGCCAGTTTATGTGATGTGGTGCTAAATGCTGAAACAAGCTTAGAAGAAAGTCAGTCAGACCCCATGAGTTCCCGTATAATGCATTTGGTCATCATTGATATTTTGATAACTTTACTTGCCAAAAAAGATATAGTCAGTGCAAAAAACATTCAAACCATACGAGAAAAAGTAAAAAAAAGCCGCTTGTAAAGCTCATTCTATAACAATAATGTTATTTATGTAGTATCATTAAAAAATTGTGAAGTACATACGTAAACTCAACAAGGAGAAGATATGATGAAATCTCATAAAGTAATGAAAGTAGCCACTGCCTCATTGATGGTAGCTGGATTATTTGCCGGCAACTCCCTAGCCGCCCCTGAAGTTGAAGTATTGCACTATTGGACTTCTGGAGGGGAAGCAAAGTCTGTTGGTGTGTTAAAAAAAGAATTTGCTGATAATGGCGGAAAATGGGTAGATATGCCTGTTGCTGGTGGTGGAGGTGATGCTGCAGCAACAGCACTGCGTGCTCGTGTACTCTCTGGTAATGCACCTGCAGCTGCACAAATTAAAGGACCAACCATTCAAGAATGGTATGAAGAAGGTGTGCTCGCTGACATCAGTGATGTTGCCAAAACTGAGAAATGGGATGAAGTGTTACCTGAGGCCATTGCTCAACATATGAAATGTGAAGGGAAGTGGTGTGCAGCTCCCGTAAACGTGCATCGAGTTGATTGGCTATGGGCAAATGCAAAAGTATTAGCTAAAGCAAAAATCTATGAGATGCCAAATTCATGGGCACAATTTAATCGTATGGCAAAAAAACTTAAAAAACAAGGAATTATCCCCCTCGCTCATGGTGGGCAAGCTTGGCAGGATGCTACCTTGTTTGAAACAGTTGCTTTAGGTATTGGTGGCCCAAAATTTTTTAAACGTGCATTCGTGGATTTGAACCTTAAAACACTTGGTTCAAAGAAAATGCAAAAAATATTTGATCAGATGCGCATGCTTAGAGGATTTGTTGATCCAAACTTTTCAGGAAGAGACTGGAATCTAGCTACCGCCATGGTGATTAAAGGTGAAGCCGCCTTCCAAGTGATGGGGGATTGGGCAAAAGGTGAATTTAGCGTTGCTGGAAAACTACCCGGTGTCGATTATCTATGTGCCTCTGCGCCAGGTGGTGGTTATCTATATAATGTTGATTCTTTTGCCATGTTTAAAGTATCTGGTGCGAACAAAAAACAAGGGCAAAGGTTATTGGCTAAATTAATTATGGGTAATAACTTCCAAAAAGCATTTAACCTAAATAAGGGGTCCATTCCTGCTAGAACCAATACTGACTTAGGTGATTTTGATTATTGTGCAAGAGAATCCGCCTATGATATGGCAGTTTCTTCTGGTAATGGAACACTTTTACCATCCTATGCACATGGAATGGCTCTTCGTGGAACTCAAGCTGGGGCGATCACTGATATAGTCACTGCACACTTTAATAGTGATATGAGTTCAGAAAAAGCTGTTAAACTATTAGTAAAATCTGTCAAAAATTCCTTATAAAGGATTTTCCATCTTCACAGCTCCAATGAAATATTGGGGCTGTGAACTGCACTCTCTCACTAGATACCTGTGCTTACTATGTTAAAAAAATTAGAAGCTCATTTACCTAAGATTGTGCTATCTCCATCAGTGATTGCACTTGCGGTATTTGTTTATGGCTTTATTGCATGGACACTTTATATTTCTTTTACCAAATCAAAGCTCCTACCAAAATATGATCTAAAAGGCACGATTCAATACGAACGATTATTTGATTCCCCTCGTTGGGAAGTCGCTTTTGATAATCTATTCATCTTTATTTTCTTTTTTATTGGCATCAGCATGATCATTGGCTTATTGCTGGCTGTACTATTGGATCAAAAAATCCGTTTTGAAGGGTTTATCCGAACCATCTATCTTTATCCTCTTGCACTTAGCATGATTGTTACTGGGACTGCTTGGAAATGGCTGATGAATCCCGGATTGGGATTGGAGGCACAGATGCATAGTTGGGGGTGGGAGAGTTTTCAATTTGATTGGATTATCAATCCAAAATGGGCAATTTATGCAATTATTATTGCTGCTATTTGGCAATCATCCGGTTTTGTTATGGCTTTATTTCTTGCTGGGTTACGCTCAATCAATCAAGAAATCATTCAATCTGCACGTATTGACGGCGTACCAGATTATCGCATTTATCTATCCATTATTTTTCCTGCTATGGCACCGATTTTTTTCTCTTCTTTTGTTGTACTTGTACATATTGCTATTAAAAGTTTTGATCTAGTTATTGCTATGACTGGGGGTGGTCCTGGGTATGCCTCTGATATGCCAGCTACTTATATGTATGCCATGGCGTTCACCCGAGGAGATCTGGGTCAAGGTGCCGCCTCAGCTATGATGATGATACTCATTGTCTTTTCAATCATGATTCCTTATTTATACTCAGAACTTAGACAAAAAAATATCTCATGATAAAGAATACTAATCAAAATACTATTCTAAGAATACTACTCTATAGTATTATCATTGTATTCTTAGCATTCTATATGATGCCTCTTTATGTTATGCTTATCACAAGCTTTAAAGACTTACAAGAAATTCGTAACGGTAGTTTACTCTCTTTACCCACCGATCCATCTTTTCATGCATGGATCAAGGCTTGGGGCGAGGCTTGTGCAGGCATTCAATGTGATGGCATACGCCCGTATTTTTGGAATTCCATACAAATGACAATCCCTGCTATTGCCATCTCTACCATCATTGGTGCATTGAATGGTTATATTCTTGCTCAATGGCGTTTCTATGGCAGCAATATTCTGTTTGGATTAATGCTCTTTGGATGCTTTATTCCTTTTCAAGCCATTTTATTACCGATGGCAAAGCTATTGGGGATAATGAAGCTTGCCGGTAGCTTACATGGATTAATTTTTATTCATGTTGTGTATGGCTTGGCTTTTACTACGTTGTTTTACCGCAACTTTTTTGTTACAGTATCGCCTGAGATTATTCGTGCAGCAAAAATAGATGGTGCTGGATTCTTTAGAATTTTCTTCCGCATTATGCTACCTATCTCCATTCCCATCACAGTCGTCACGATTATTTGGCAATTTACTCAAATATGGAATGATTTTTTTATTTGGTGTTTCCTTTTCTCAATCAGGTTCACAACCAATCACTGTTGCCTTACAAAATATTATTCAATCCACTACTGGGGTTAAAGAATATAACGTAGATATGGCAGCAGCACTGTTAGCCGCAATACCCACCATTTTAGTTTATATTATTGCTGGAAAATATTTTATTCGTGGATTAACTGCCGGTTCTGTTAAAGGTTAATTAAAACAAACTTAATAATGAAAAACTCAGCCTTATATATTCATAATGTTTATAAAAATTTTGGTGATACTAAAATTCTTCACGATATTAATATTGATACCATTGAAGGAGAATTTCTTGTTTTAGTTGGTCCCTCTGGATGTGGCAAATCAACTCTGCTAAATTGTATTGCTGGCTTTGAAGAACCCACCTCAGGAACGATCTCCCTTTTAGGAAAAGAACTCACAGGCACTCCCCCTAGTGAACGAGATATTGCTATGGTATTTCAATCCTACGCACTGTATCCCAATATGAATGTTGAGAAAAATATTACTTTTGCCATGAGTGTGCATAAAGTGGATAAAAAAATTCAACAAGAGAAACTCATCAAAGTTTCTGAAAAATTACAACTTAGGCAATTATTAAAAAGAAAGCCTGCTCAACTCTCTGGTGGGCAAAGGCAACGTGTTGCCATGGCACGTGCATTGGTACGTGAACCAAAATTGTTTCTCTTCGATGAACCTCTATCAAATCTTGATGCTAAGCTTCGTGTTTCAATGCGTACAGAAATCAAATATCTACATCAAGAACTTGGCACGACAATGGTATACGTTACTCATGATCAAATTGAAGCAATGACCTTGGCAACAAAAATAGTCGTCATGCATGATGGCATAATTAAGCAAATTGGAACACCTCATGAGATATACTGCTATCCTAATGATTGCTTTGTTGCTCAATTTATGGGTTCACCAAGCATGAATTTAATTGATGCCGTTGCTACAATTAACAACAATCATACCACTTTGACTTTTTATACTAATGAAGGTCCTCTTGCTATTACTACCAATCAATTATTTAGCGGTCTTGAAAATGGGCAACGTGTAATACTTGGCATACGTCCAGAACATTTTTCACTGCATACAGAAACTACTACACATACCTCAAACACTATCCAACTTAAATCAGAAGTAGTTGAACCAGCTGGATCAGATACCTATATTATTAGCTCAGTAAAGTCCAATAATAAACATACACAACTCACCATTCGTCTACCTTCTGATACATGCATATCCGTGGGAGATTTCCTCAACCTATCTGTTAATACAAAACAACTGTGTTTATTTGATATAGACACTGAAAGGCGTTTTCATACAACTTCTGCTACTAAATAGCCGTCCTATCCCCTCGTGAATCAACAAAAAAACCTACTCAATGGATACAATATTGGTATTGATCTTGGTGGAAGCAAAATTGAAGTAATCCTATGCAAAGATAACCCTCTTAATATCATTCACAGAAAACGAGAGCCTTGTAATAAAAAAAATGGCTATAGAGGTTTACTTGCACAAATTCATCACCTCACCAATGAATGTCTTTCCCTAGCACATGAAAGCATTCAAACTATTGGCATGGGAATCCCTGGATCAATTAACCCTCAAACTAATTTAGTAAGAAATTGCAATCTTACTGTAATGAATGGTAAACCTTTGCAAAAAGATTTACGCTCGTTACTTAACTTGCCCATTGATATACAAAATGATGCCAATTGTTTTACCCTATCAGAAGCTATATTGGGAGCTGGAAAAGGATATAGTAATGTATTAGGGGTTATTATTGGTACAGGATTAGGAGGAGGATTCATTACCCACCAAAAAATCCATACTGGAAAAAATGGTTACGCTGCTGAACTTGGACACACTAGTATTGATTACAATGGTATTCCCTGTTGGTGTGGTAATAAAGGTTGTATTGAGAACTACTTATCTGGAACAGCGATTGAACGAATCTATCAACAATATAATCCACATGAAACAGGAATTAAAACCCCTGAAATTTACCAACGCTATCTACATAAAGAAGCACAAGCACTAACAACATTTGAAAAATACTTTATCTACTTTGGTCAAGGGTTTGCTAACTTTATTTATACGTTTGACCCTGACATTATTGTGCTTGGCGGTGGTGTTTCAAAAATCCCCCTACTCTACACAGAAGGAAAAAAAGCCATTGCAAGGCATTTCCAACAAGAAAAACTCAACATTCAAATTGTACAAAATGAACTTGGCGATTCATCAGGTATTTTTGGTTCACTCTTAATGACACATGCAAATATTTAGCAAGTTTAAACACCTTATAAATAATTTCTTTTGTAATGTGTATTATAATTATTAGTAATTGTACTTGAGGTAATTTATTTAATAAAACTAAGAAATTTAACAAAATGAAAAAATTAATCTTTATAACATTCGCCCTGTTGTTATCTACGCCTATTTTTGCTTCTACTGAAATTCGTGAGGCCGTACTTGCAGAAGACATTGTAGAACGTAATCCTTCCGGATCAATCTCTGAAACTCAAGCATGTGGCAATGAAGAAAGCCCTGCTTCTGTAAATTCTGATTCGGTTAATAAAATCTATTTGTGGAATCGTGTTAGCAACAATGAAGATACTCGCTTAATACACAGCTGGCAACAAAAAGTTGATGATGAATGGAGCGAACAAGCTAACGTTAGTCTACGCATTGGCGTCAGTGGTGGATGGCGTACATGGAGTTCTAAGAATCTTGATCCTTATTTTCACAAAGGAGACTGGAGAGTGGTTATCAGCACAGTAGATGAGCCAGAAGAGACTCTATGTGTTGTACATTTCTCTGTTAACTAATTGATTGATCGATGACTAGCCTTTAAGGCTATGATCATTATGTAAAAAAGGCAACAATGTTGCCTTTTTTATTATGTACTGGGATTTTTGCATAAAAAAAGATGAAAAAAAATAAGAAAAATTTTTAAATTATTGTTTTTTTATTTTAAGATCTCTTACTGCAACTTAAAATAATTTTTTTAACATTATGTCCGATATAGAAATCGCAAGAAAAGCCAACATACTGCCCATTAAAGATGTTGCACTTAACAAATTAGGTATTGAAGAAAAATATCTTGAACCCTATGGTCACACTAAAGCAAAAATCAACTTAGATTACCTACAATCACTTCCTAATAAAAAAAGCAAGCTCATTCTTGTTTCAGCCATTAGTCCAACACCTGCTGGTGAAGGCAAAACCACCACTACTGTTGGCTTAGGAGATGGTCTTAATCGTATTGGAAAAAAAGCCATGGTGTGCCTAAGAGAACCATCCTTAGGACCCTGTTTTGGAGTCAAAGGGGGAGCAGCCGGAGGAGGATATGCTCAAGTTATACCAATGGAAGATATTAACCTACATTTTACTGGGGACTTTCATGCAATTACCTCTGCACACAATCTACTCTCTGCAACACTTGACAATCATATTCACTGGGGAAATGCATTAAATTTAGATATACGTCGCATTCAATGGAAACGTGTTTTAGATATGAATGATCGTGCACTACGTAATAACGTCATTGCCATGGGTGGTACTGCCCACGGCTATCCTCGTGAATCTGGATTTGACATTACTGTTGCATCAGAGATTATGGCAATACTATGTCTTGCTAACGATATGAAAGGTTTACAAGAACGCCTAGGAAACATCGTGATTGGTTTTAGTAAAGATGGCAAGCTTATTACAGCCAAACAATTGAAAGTTACTGGGGCAATGAGCGTATTATTAAAAGATGCCATTTCACCAAACTTAGTACAAACCTTAGAAAATAATCCTGCCTTTATTCACGGTGGTCCCTTTGCCAATATCGCCCATGGATGCAACTCAATGATGGCAACAAAATCTGCCCTAAAACTTACCGACTATGTTGTAACAGAAGCAGGGTTTGGCGCAGATCTTGGTGCAGAAAAATTCTTTGACATTAAATGTCATTATGGAGATTTAAAACCTTCTGCTGTTGTGCTAGTAGCAACTGTTCGAGCATTAAAAATGCATGGAGGCATTGCTAAAAACAATCTTACTGAACCCAATGTGGAAGCGTTAAAAAAAGGATTGAGCAATCTTGATCGACACATAAAAAATATCAAAAAATTTGGCTTACCTATCGCTGTGGCAATTAATATATTTGTCACTGATACCGATGAAGAATTAGCAACCATTCAAGCATTCACAAGTCGTGAGCATGGTGTTGGAAGCTTTGTTGCTGAACATTGGGGGAAAGGATCAGATGGCATTACAGATTTAGCAGAATCCGTAGTAAAACTTTGTGATCAAGAAAATAGCTTTAAACAACTCTATGATTACAAACAACCACTACTGGATAAAATCACCCAAATCAGCACAAGCCTTTATGGTGCCAAAGATGTGCAAACATTTTCTGCAGTAAAATCTCAACTCAAGGAATGGGAAGAACAAGGATATGGGGATCTGCCTATCTGTATGGCAAAAACTCCTTATAGCTTTTCCACAAATGAGGCATTAATTGGTGCTCCTAGCGATCATATTATTGAAGTAAGAGAAGTAAGACTCTCTGCTGGGGCTGGGTTTATTGTTGCTATATGTGGTAGCATTATGACCATGCCCGGCTTACCTAGAACACCATCAGCTGAGAAAATTTGTTTTAATGATAATGGGGAAATAGAAGGACTATTCTAATCTCAAGAACAGTAGCTTTGCTGCCTTTAATAATAGAAGAGCCAAGGCAATGTCCTTGGCTCTTGCACATGTAATTAATTACTCTTTGATGTTTATTTGATAAATAACCGTTGCTTGTGGTTGCTGATCACTTGGGGCATACTCATAACTCACCATTAATGAAGACTTTTTATTAGGCAAATCTTCAGCTGACACAAATACAATTCCTTCTGGTGAAAAGTTCTTTTCCCCAGCTGTATTATGATAATCAACAAATCGGGGATTTTTAGGATCAAATATGTTGTACACTAACAATACACTTTATTGTCACTCAAGATCAATAAAAGCATAATACTCATTACCAATTTTTCCAACAGCAATTGCCTCTGGCTCACCACCTTTGTTGCCACTACGTTTATCAATTCTACGACCATCCCAATTAAAACGTTCTGGTTAATAGTGAGCAATGAGAGAGGAGAATTTATCACCACTATCCCATACTAAATTCAAACTTTCAGCGTTCCAAATAGAAAAACTACGTCCACCATAAGCATAAAATATTTCTGAACTTAAACATGATACTTTTGCATATCTACTTCTGTATCTCCATTTCATCGAATAATAATTTCTGAGTATGTAAAATCTCTTCTAATCGCTGGTTATGATTAAATGCCAATTTTTTTTCCAACGCCTCTTCCATTCTTATCCAATTGGCACTTTCTGCCTCATTATCAAAAGCATTATCTATGGTGAGTTTAGGCAATATTTCTGCACTCCAACGCAACAAAAATCCATAATGAAAGCTAATATTTTGCTTGATACCACTTTTTGGATCATCGATAACTTGCCAAAAAGTTGGCATCTGATCTTCATGCTTAAAAATATTGTATGATTTTTCTATATGAACTTGCAGGCTTGAATCATTTATCAACAGTCCGGTTTCCTCCCATATTTCACGAATCACTGCCTCTCCCAAACGTTCATCCCAATCTAAATATCCACAAGGAAATCCCCAATAACCTTGAAAATCAGGAACTCCTGTACCACGTTTACCAAGCAATACATACCATTGCCGATCACAAATTGAATAAAGAAACACCTCTCCAACCACAGCGTTAGAACGTGATAAATAAGTAACTTGCCCATCTGTAGTTTTGACTCGTTTATTCGGCTTATTTATAAACTTCATTGGGATAATATGATATGTTGATCTAATATTGAGCGATTAATTTCCCCTATATGAGTATAAACAATCTCTCCTTTGGGATTAATAATGCTCGTCGTAGGCAAAGCTTTGATTTTTCCCAAAGAAGTCTTATCTAAATTTAGATTAGCCTTAACAATTGGAAAGGTTAGATTAAGCTTGTGTGTAAATTGAACAATTGCCTGCTCAGAAACAAAACCATCACCATACTCAATATTGGCACCTATTATCACAACATTCGGAGAGAATTGTTCATAATAAGTTTGTAAAATGGGCATCTCTTTTATACAAGGTTTACACCATGTTGCCCAATAATTCACCACTACCCAACGCCCCTTATAGGCTTTTAACCTCACTTCCTGATTAGTAAAATCTTTCCATACCACATTGTGGTAATTATTCTGTTGTGAGCATGCACTTACTGTAATGGCTACCAATAATAAAATAATTTTTTTCATCAAAATATCTATTTTTTAACAACACAAGAGTTCTTTATCATCCCCTGTTTATAATCAACTGATGGATTATAGCGGTATCTACTATATGACCATTGATATTGATCTGGAGCAATTTCAATTAATTTTTCTATGCCTTTATTCATTTTCATTGTTGATTGACGCACATCTGAATCAATTATCTCTTCTCCTGATTGAATATGGATATGAAATCCTTTATAAGATTCACGCACCGCCGTAATAAAAACGACTGATGAATTCGTCCTACTACATAGCGTGTGTATCAATGTCATTGTTGCTGCATCCTCTGAAAAAAAAGGACTCATCATATAACTTGATTCTTCTTGCGGCACTTGATCCGGAAGAATACCCACCATTTTTTTGTTTTTTAAATCTTGATAGATTTTTTTTACTCCTTTAGCGGTAACTGGAACAATCTCATTACCTCCCTTAGCTCGTGCTTGAATCATAAAATCATCTAAACAAGGATTGGACATAGGCTTATAAAGTATGGATATGTTATAGCCAATAGAGTTCACCCAATATCCAACCATCTCCCAACATCCTAAGTGCGGACAAAGTAGAATAACCGGTCTATTGTTATCAAGATGCATTTTTAATATCTCTTCTCCATGTACGGTTAAAATTTGTTGTTTTAATTTTTTTAAAGGACTACACCATACCCTAGAAATTTCATAGGCACTATACAACAAGTGATGCATAGCCTGAAATAAATGACGATTTAATACCGCCTCTTGAAGCTCTGGAAAAGCAATTTTTAAATTTAATTTCGTCTTATATTTTATATTCAATTTAGAAAGCGCTACTAACTTAGCACCTACCCATGCTAAACCATACATGAATTTAGCCGGAATTTTAGCTACCAATCTGATACAAATAACAGGAATATAGTTAAGGAAATTATGCTTCATACATCATTCATACATCATTTAATTTAAACCATCTAAACAAAGGAAAATTGTAGAGTATATTATAAAAAAACTTAATTAAATAAGATAGAAAACCTCTATCTTTTGATAAATTACTTTAATTTTCTTTGATAAATGGCAAAAAATACATAAAAACATCTTTTTTTAAAGACTTTTAACTTATAATAGTACGTTAGAAGGGTGTAGCTAGTCAGAAATATACACGGGATATCCCATGACTACTGGTTCTTAAAGGCTATTAAATAAAGTTAAAAAAACAGGTTACAGAATTAAATCAAACGATACGTTAAAAAATACTAACGTCATGTTTATGACGCACTTGAACAGGTGCATTTGTATTGATACATCAAAAGAATTAAGACACAATGAGAAAAAACTTATTTCAACAATTACGCAATATTTTATTGCTTCTTATCCTTAGTTCGGTAATCAGCGGTTGTGGATATATAAGTTCTAAATTTGATGACTTAAAGTCCCTAATCTCTAAAGAAGACAAAAGCACTAACAAAGTCAGTAGCAATAAACCAAAAAACACCAATAAAACCAATAAAGAAATCACCGTTCGTGCCCAAGAATCCTCCGGTTTTATCCGCAGTGCTTCAAATAGAGCTAGAAAAAATTTAGGAACATTTGTTATCCCAGGCATATCACTAAGCCGTTGGAAAAATTCCAAAGATGTATCCGCGTGGAGGGATACCAATCAACCCTTAATCAATGTGCAAATTGCTGATGAGGTAATTCATGACATAGGAGTTTCAAGAAACGGAGCATTTATGGCTTCAATCGGTGCACAAATCAATATTTGGGATCTTGATAGTTTATCGCTTATTCGCAGCTGGGAACTTGATTCTGTTGGTCGGGAAATTGCCCTAACTCCAGATGGGGGAACAATCATCTCGGTCCATGAGGACAATACTATCAGAATTTGGCAACAAGAAACTGGGTTTAATATTGCTATCTTACAACACTCACGAAGCATCAGTGCCATGACAGTATCTGAAGATGGTTCTCGTATCGCCTCTGCAGATACTGGTGGTAACATCTTTATTTGGGATACAGTAACAGGGAAACAACTTTATAGTATTGATGATATTCTCAGAGTTAACACTCTCAAGTTCTCCGGAGATGGCTTAAGGCTTGCCTCATCGGGCATCTCCTCAAATGATGTTAACTATACCGTTCAAATTTGGGAAACTCGTTTTTACTCACTAGAAGTCAGCCTACCTGGACACCGAGCCGTAGTCAATAACGTTAACTTTTCACCTAATGAAAAATATGTGGTGACAGCCAGCCGTGACAACACCATTAGAATATGGGATCTAAATAAAGGATCGCTATACAAAATCTTACGAGGACATACAGATGATGTAGTAAAAACTGTCTTCTCCGATGATGGATATTGGCTAATCAGTTCCTCTTTAGATGATAGAATCCGTATTTGGTCTTTCCCTAATGGGCGAGCCTTCAGTCCCTTACCATTCCTTACTTGCGTTCAAAATCATTGGAATATGTATCCAATAGAAATTGGATCTTAGTTGTTGGTGGGGGTAATCAAGATATTCAAATTTGGGCAAGCAGTGGATTTACCTACAAGCCATGGGATGATATTCGAAAGCGAGTTTCAAGGCTTTATAAAGATAGGCAGAGAGTACTCAGTCTACCATTAATCCCTAAACCTCAATTACCCTCATTGAGCAATCTACGAAAAGATCCTTTCGAAAGTCAACTTGTCTTTGTTAATCGTGCCGCTCGTATTTATGGTCCACGCATTAACAAACAAATTGTTAATTACCGTAAAAAAGTTGATGAAAGAAACAAAAAAATTGCTATACTACGGCAAAACCAACGTGATAGTCGCACATTAGTAAACAAGCAAATTCGTGATATTGCCATTAGAACAACAAAAAAAGTTTTAGGTGAAACCATTTTATTTCCACTGAGTATTGATGGTCGACCGGCGTATGATCCCGATCAACAACTTATGAAAATACGAGTCAGCTTTACTCGAGCCTTTTATCGTGAAGACTTCTTGCTTAAAATGCCACAAGGTGCCCCTGCTAAACTCTTTTACAAAGAACTCTCAAAAGGAACTGTCATTGGCAATGGTGTTTTTGATTTTATCAGTGAATCTCGAGTTAGATTATCAAAAATTCATATCCGCTGGCGTGGAAGAAAATTTATTGCCAAGCCAAGAAGATTATCAAGCGGCGATCAAATTGTTCCCTCAGCATTACGAGATGCAACCATATCTGCAGAGCAACTTCAGTTTCAACGTTATGGTATCCCATACACAAACTTTAGTGACTTCATTCGTGCCATCTTAAGAGAACAATTGAAAAATGATTTAGAAGTCCTAAAATCAAAACCAATTGTTAACCCAGAGACAAGCGACCTTTTTCCAAGTAGTCAAAGTGGGGGCTAGGACAACCTATACAAATAATCTAATAAATTTCTAACCATCATAGCAAAAAAATGAGTTTATCCACAATACCTGCAGGTGATTCTACACCTGAACAAATCAATGTCATCATTGAGATTCCTCAAAATGCCTCACCAATAAAATACGAAGTCGATAAAGCAACCAATTCAATTTGGGTAGATCGCTTTATGTCTTCTCCCATGTTTTATCCTGCAAACTACGGATACATTAACAATACTTTAGCCGAAGATGGTGACCCCGTTGATGTCTTGGTCATTACTCCCTACCCACTTATGATTGGATCCGTCATTAAATGCCGACCAATTGGTGTACTCAATATGACCGATGATGGAGGGAAAGATGCTAAAGTTATTGCCCTACCAATTGATAAGCTTACTCCAATCTACAAAAACGTTACCCAAATAGAGCAAATTCCTCTACTTAAGGAACAAATTGAACATTTTTTTGAGCAATACAAGTCTCTAGAACCAGGAAAATGGGTCAAAATAGAGAAATGGGATGATGTGAAGGGTGCATATAAGGAAATTATAGACGGAATTAATCGCTATAAAAGTTAGCGAACAAATCCGCATCCATTATCATTAGCACTTCCGTCAAATAAAAAGTCATTACCTAGATAGATTGCTCATAAAATAACGTGTAACCATTGTAGGGCTTGCTAAGTTGAGGTTAGGATGATATGGCTTAAAGGTATTATCTTTTTAGTTGGCGTTATTCTTCTGGGCGTTATTCTTCTGTATGAAGCAGGGAAAAAATTGCTTGTAATAGCAAAAAAAAAGCAAGAAGATAGGCAAACGAAAAAGCAAGAAGATAGGCAAACGAAAGAGCAATTATTAGTACAGTGTACAACATGCCAAACTCATATTCCTATGCATAGCATCAATGAAATAAATGGCAAACCTTACTGCCATAATTGTATCAATAAAAAAACTTGTAATTAGTAATGATTGCCTCTAAAAGCACAAGTAAAAAAGATTTTGTTGCCATTGAAAACATCCTGCCCTACGCTTCATTAAAAGAGCGAAGAGAGTCACTATCTAAAGCCGAATATAAAAATAGCAAGCTGCCCCAACGCACCATTATCCCTGATCAAGAAAAGTTAAAAAAACCTTCATGGATTCGTGTTAGCACACCTACAACAGAAGGGTTTCACAAAGTACAAAAAATTAAAACTCTACTTGCTGAAAACAATTTAAAAAGTGTTTGTCAAGAAGCCTCCTGTCCAAATCTTCCAGAATGTTTTTCCCACGGCACTGCGACTTTTATGATTATGGGTGGCGTTTGTACAAGAAAATGTCCATTCTGCGATGTTGCCCATGGACGCCCAGATCAACT